>NC_090376.1:8796791-9096791 GCF_036365525.1 Heterodontus francisci
TCTCTAGGTCTATCCTATCAAATCCTTCCATAATTTTAAAAACCTCTATCAGGTCACCCTTCAAGCCTCTCTTTTCGAATAGAAAAGACCCCCAGTCTATTCAGTCTTTCCTGATAGATACAACCTCTCAGGTCAACTTCAACCATTTCTCCTCTGCATCTGTCTTTCTTCAAAGTAAATAACCCTAATTTTTCTGATGTAAGTGGTTAACATGCCTGTGAGTCTGAAGATGGTGGGTTCAAATCCCACGCCAAAGACTTGAGCACAATATCTAGTTTGATACTCCCAATGCATTACAGAAGGAGTGCTGCACTGTCGGAGGTGCGGTCTTTCAGATGAGACATTAAACTGAGGCCCCTGTCTGCCTTCTCATGTGGATGTAGAAAATCCCACGGTACTATTTAGAAGAAGAGGTAGGGGTGATCTCCTCAGTATCCTGGCCCAATATTTATCCCTCAACCAACAACACTTAGAACAAAAAAATTATCTGGTCATTATCACATTGCTGTTTGTGGGAGCTTGCTGTGCACAAATTGGCTGCCCAGTTTCGTACATTACAACAGTGAGTACACTTCAAAAATACTTCACAGGCTCTGGAAGGATTTGGGACATCCTAAGTCATGAAAGGCACTATAGTTCTTTCATTTCTCCGTGGAAACAATCTTTCTGTGTTCATGGTGATGAATTTCTAGAACCTTCCCATATCCTCACCTTGCCCCTTGTTTCCCCCTAATCACCTTTCATTCCCCAATGTGATTGACTCTTAACTGCCCTCTGAAGTGGTCCAGCAAGTCACCTAGTCATCTCAAAACGGTTCAAGAAGGCGGTGCACCACCACCTTCTCAGGATCTAACTAGGGACTGCCAACTCCAGCGCTCTCCTCATCCCGTAAATGGATTAGAATTTTTAAAAAATCCGTGATGACTGGAAAAACCAGTGCAAAATCAGTTAAAGAAAAACACCCACACATTTGTTTGGAAGTGATGAAAAGTAAAAGCAAACCATCAAACTATAAATAAACAACAACCCACATAGATCCGATTTTACCACGTGAGTTGGAGGTGGGATTTGGGACTGAAACTGACTCCAGCCAATTTCTTAATGCAGTTATTTTTAAATAAAAACATTGAGACAATGAGAGCTGGAGCTGCAGAGGCTTTGAACTATGCTCCAATTTCAAACTGAGACAGGTAACTTTACGAAACACACTCTCATAACAACCACACTTCATAGTGATCACCAGTGACTGTCAACATCAGGGGTTAAACGCCCTGTCTTATTAGAGAGACTCAACATGTAAAAATTAAACGCCTTTTTCTGATTAATTATTAATTTAGCACGTCGGGAATCGAGAGAAGGAACTGATCGGATGGTGAGAGTCTGAGAGTCGGGTGAGTGCCTTTTGTTTTAATTTGATTATTCAATTGCTTGGTAAATTGGTGAGTTTTAAGGTGCCCCTCAGTTTTATTGGACCCTGGGACATTTTTTATATTCTATAGTCATGTTCCCATGAGAATTCAGCTGGTTAGAGTTATTTGCGGGGTTATTGGCTAGGGAAGTGAGAATTCAAGAGAGCAAGAAAGAACTGGGCTGCTTATTGTTAATTCCCCACCCAACTCTGGCTTAAACTGGGGCAGAGTTCTATAGGTTGTCATTTATCCCGTCTCTCTTTCTCGATCTCCAGTCTTCATCAGTGCGGATGGACAAGCTACTCGGCCACGGGAGGGTAACAGAAGTCATCTCATCAATCCCAATAGTTATTGGGAGGAGGGGGGAGATGTATGTATGAGGGAGGGGAGAGGTTATTTTAAATATACAAACATTACAACAACTTGCATCTCGATAGCAAGTTCTCCGCTGCTGGTTATATCTCAATGTCTTTTAAATGAAGGAGAGACTTAACTTTTTTAACCAGAGCTAAAAGGGTTAAATTATGAAGACGAGATACATAGACTAAGCTTGTAATATTCCCTTGAGTATTGGAGATCAAGGGGTAATCTAATTAAGCTGTTTAAGATGGTTAATGGATTTGATCTGGTTGACAGAAACGATTTCTTCTGGCGGGGGAGGTCCACAACAAGAGAGCAGAACCTTACAATTAGAGCCAGGCAGTTCAAGGTTGATGCCAGGAAGCACTTCTTCACACGTAAAGCTATTGAAGCTGGAGATCAATTGAACATTTCAAGCCTTGAGATTGATATATTTTTGTTAGCTAAGGATATTAAAGATTATGGAATCAAGGCGGGTAGATGGAGTAGAGATGGCGATTAGCCATGATCTAATTGAATCGTAGATCAGGCTTGAGGGGCTGAATGACCTCTTCCTGCTCCTGTGTTCCTAAAACAAGGAATACTGACCAGGGTGGAGAAAAGGTAGGGAGGTGACTGAACAGTGGAATCGGGTGTGTCTAGTACTATTCCAATCATGTCATACATTGATCCTGCTTTTTGGTACAGTTATCATCGGGTAGATTTTACCTTGAACATTTGCAACAGGCCGGGAGGCAGGGCCATTGACGTCAAGTTTTGTTTTTAATAGTCTGGAGATCAGGGAGAAGGAATTGGTTGGCACCACATTTTGGGGTTTAAAAGCCTGTGAATTCCCTGATGTTGTCGTGCCAGGGCTAATGACCCAGAACCGCATAGAGTGCAGCGCAACTTGAAACATGCCCAGTTCGGTTTGCCCAGGCTGGGGAGTCGCCTGAAATTGGCAGCCACTCCATCCACCGCTAGTGCCAATCACGTGTGGTGGCTGTTGTTGCCACTCTCAGAATGCTGCTATTCAGTGCCCTCTGGCAAATCTGAGGCTCTGAAAGGGAACAAATAGCTGGAACGAGAATTGCCAAATGACCAAATATGTAACAGTCCAGTTGTGATCTGCCTTGCCACATCTGGATGCCATCTGTCTGGCATGTTTCAGACACTGGAGGAACACTTGCGGGAACTGAAGATTTTCAACAACAAACATGTTGCACAAGTGGCTCATTCTTCAGGGAAAGTTTATTAAGGTTGTGCTTAATGAAAATTCCTAGGAATGAAATGGTGCAAGTGATGGGGAACCCTAATTAGGCTTTCACAGAGTCATGAATGATACAGCACAGAAGGAGGCCATTCGGCCTTTTACGTCTGTGCCGACTCTTTGAAAGAGCTTTCCGATTAGTCCCTCTCCCCCGCTCTTTCCCCATTGCCCTGCAAATTAGAGGAATGATGAACCTTTCAGGATAATCTTGTTGGCCAGCTGAGAATTTTAAGATAATTGCCAAAAAATATCCAGGGCAGAGATGAGAAGTTTTTTTATTCAGTGAGTTGTTGTGATCTGGAATGCGTTGCCTGAAAGGGCGGTGGAAGCAGATTCAATAGGAACTTTCAAAAGGGAATTGGGTAAATAGTTGAAGCAGAGAAATTTGTAGGGCTCTGGGGAATGAGCAGGGGCAGTGGGATTAATTAGATACCTCTTTCAAAGAGCCAGCACAGTCACAATGGGCCGAATGTCTGCTTCTCTGTTGTGAGATTTCGCTCCTGTAAGAATGCATCATTGTGCTGAGTCTCCACACTGACTTACTCGGAGCATAGGAAAAGGAGTAGACCATTCGGCCCTTCAAGCCTACCCCGTCATTTGGCTGTCCGCAGTGGCTCAGTTGGTTACAGTCTCACCTCTGAGTGAGGGGGTTGTGGATTCAAGCCCCACTCCAGAGACCTGAGTACAAAAATCAAGGCTGACACTCCAGTGCAAGACCGAGGGAGTTTTGCACTGTCAGGGGTGCTGTCTTTCAGATGAAGCATAAAACTGAGGCTCTGCTTGTTATCGCAAGAGGATGAAAATGATTCCATGGCAGTATTTTGAAGAAGAGAAGACTTATCTCTGGTGTCCTGGCCAATATTAATCCCTTAATCAACACCACCAAAACAGATTATCTGGTCATTATTATGTTGCTGTTTGTGGGAGCTTGCTGTGTGCAAATTGGCGACTATGTTTCCTACATTACAACAGTGACTACACTTTAAAAAGGATTTCATTGGCTGTAAAGCACTTTGGGATTTCCTGAGGTTGTGAACGGAGTCTTTTTTTCTTCCATTCAGTTAGATCACAGCTGATCTGTACCTGAACTCTATCTATCTGCCATGGTTGCATATCCCTTAATACCCTGACCCAACAAAAATCCATTAATCACAGTTTTGACATTTTCAGTTGACCCTCAGCCTCCACAGCTTTATGGGGGAGAGAGTTTCAGATTCCCACTACCCTTTTGTGTGAAGAAGTGCTTCCTGACATCACCACTGAATGACCTGGCTCTAATTTTAAGATTATGCCTCCTTGTTCCAGACTTTCCCACCAGAGGGAATAATTGCTCTGTATTCACCCTCTCAACTCCTTTAATCATCTTAAACCCCTTAAACAAATCATCCTTTAGACGTCAAAACTCCACACAGGTAGAATTTCTGGTTAGTTCACACTCTCTGCTTGTAAGGCCACTGCCTGTGCCTAGGTGGAGAGGGTATAGGCACAGTTTGGGTTAGGGACCCAAAATTTGTGCTGCTTCTCTAGTCAGGACCATCCTCCCTGTTAGGGCATTTGTTTGCTGGAACCCAAGCTTCCAGTGACAGACATCCCTCTAATAGAAGATAGGCTGCTCAAACATCAAAAGTGTTCTGGATACTCACTTGGGTCAGGGTTCAGATTATCAAGATTTGTGTGTGTGTCCATCTACAGCACCATTCTGCTGCCCCACCTATCTCCTCATTGCCCTACTAAGCTGACATAATTATCCACAATCGTCTCCCTTGTTAATCCCTACACTGCCCATTATCACTTTGCTCCACCTCACCCCTAAGGTAACTTTACTGAGTAAAATCCTGTTTCTCAGCACTGATTTTGAAACAGGATTTTGATCATAAAAGCATACATGAAAAGCAAACACTGTACTCAGTCGCATACCTTGTACATCCTGTTGCAAAGCAGACTCCATCCTGCTCCCCTCCATTGTGCAGGACAGACTTTTTAAAAATTCATTCATGGGATGTTTGGGCGTCACTGGCCAGGCCAGCATTTATTGCCTATCCCTAATTGCCCTTGAGAAGGTGGTGGTGAGCTGCCTTCTTGAACCGCCGCAGTCCATGTGGGATAGGTACACCCGCAGTGCTGTTGACTTCGTAGTGGTTAGATACAACTGAGTGCGTGCTCGGCCATTTCAGAGGGCCTGTAAGAGTCGACCACATTGCTGTGGGTCTGGAGTCACATGTAGGCCAGACCAGGTAAGGACAGCAGATTTCCTCCCCTAAAGGACATTAGTGAACCAGATGGGCTTTTACAACAATCAACAATGGTTTCATGACCATCATTAGACTCAGGGGCCAAATCCCCCTCATTGTTCATAATCCATGCCACACTCTAGTCTTTCCAGTCAGATATCACTACCAGGTACACTAATGTCCACACCATCACCAACCAACCACCCCCCCAACCCTCACTATGTTAGATTTTGCTATTCCCCCTTCCCTGCCCCAGTGCCCCAAGTGGGGTTGGTAGCATAGTGGTACTGTTACTGGGCTAGTAATCCAGAGGCCTGGACTAATGCTCCACAGATGTGAGTTCAAATCCCACAATGGCAGCCAGAGGAACTTGAATTTAATTAATAAATCTGTAATGATTAATGATCATAAAACTACTGAATTGTTGTAAAAAATCCATCCGTTGCACTAATGTCCTTTAGGAAAGGAAATCTGCTGTCCTTACCTGGTCTGGGCTACATGTGACGCCAGACACAAAGCAATGTGGTTGGCTCTTAACTGCCCTCTGAAATGGCCTAGCTAGTCACTCAGTTCAAGGGCAATTAGGGATGGGCAACAGATGCTGGACTTGCCAGTAAGGCCCACATCCCAAGAGCAAATTTTTTAAAAAGTATGTGGGAACTCATGATATGGGCAGGAGAAACAGGATGGGAAATTCATCTCCAACATCCCTGGGGAAATACAGGCTTCTTCATACCCAAGTGCCTTTTCTCTGATCTGGGTGTGCTTGTTGCTGGAGCCTATCAGGAACAGGAATCCATATGTGAGTGCAGATGCTTAGAATCCCCCACTCCCTCATCATTACCAAGATGTGAGTTCAAATCTTTCCACAATCAAAGGTAGTGCTGGTCCATGACTTGTGCTTCTTGACCCGTCTGCAACCTTTGACACAATTGACCACATCATCTTCCTCCAATACTTCTCCACAGTTGTCCAACTGGGTAGGACTGCACACGCCTGGTTCAATTCTTATGTATCTAATCATAGCCAGAGAATCACCACCCATAGCTTCCTTTCCCATTCTTGCACCGTTACCTCTAGAGCACCCCAAGGATCTATCCTTGACCCCTCCTCTTTCTCATCTACATGCTTCCCATCGACGGCATGATCTGAAAACGCATCAGTTTCCACATATACGCTGACAACACCCAGCTCTACCTCACCACCACCTCTCTCGCCCCCTCAACTGTCTAATTTGTCAGGCTGCTTGTCCGACATCCAGAACTGGATGAGCAGAAATTTCCTCCAATTAAATATTGGGAAGACTGAAGCCATTGTTTTCGGTCCTCGCCATCGACTCCATTTCTCTCCCTGGCAACTGTGTGAAGTTGAACCAGGCAGTTCATGACCTTGGTGTCATATTTGACCCTGAGATGAGCTATCAGCCACATATCTGTGCTGTCAGTAAGACCACCTCATTCCACCTCCGTAGCATCGCACATCTCTGCCCCTGACTCAGCTCTTCTGCTGCTGAAACCTTCATCCATGCCTTTGTGACCTCTAGATTCAACTATTCCCAACACTCTCCTGGCTGACCTCCCACATTCTACCCTCTATAAACTTGAGGTCATCCAAATCTCTGCTGCCCCTATCTCAAATGCCATTCACCCATACCCTTGTGCTTGCTGACCTACATTGGCTGCCTGTTAAACAATGCCTCAGTTTTAAAATTCTCAGCTTTGTGTTCAAATCCCTCCATGGCCTAAGATAACGACCAGTTAATCTGTTTTAGTGATGTTGATAAAGGAATAAATGTTGACAAGGACACTAGGGAGAGCTCCTTTGCTCTTTGAAATAATGCCATTTGCATCTATCTGCAAGGACTGTCAGGTCCTTACTTCAATGTTTTACCTCCTCAGCACTGTATTGGAGCGTCAACCTAGATTGTTGTGATTAAGTTGCTGGAGTTGTACGTGAACCCACAATCTTCTCTCTCAGTGATGAGTGTGATACCAACTGAGCCGCAGCACTGACCCGCTAAACTCGCTTCTCGTAACTTATCCACTCCCAGAATAAGGCCATGATGTGAACAAACCGAGACATGCAGGGGGATTAGTATCAAATGCTAACTAGCTGATGTTTCCCAATCCTGTAAAGTGCTCACTCGGTGCTTAATCTCACTCTTGTTTACAGGAAAGGGGAAGAAAAAATAGAAAATTAGATGTTGTGTTATTCTTCGCTAAAGAATTTACCCTCCCGTTTTCAGCTTTTACAAATATGAGAGCATTGCAGTGCAGCCAATGATGTATTGGTCTATCTTAATAGTGCATGGTAACTAGGATGAGAGGTCAGAGGCTGTCAGTCTAGTGAAGTGTTTTTTTTTCAGATTACCCAAAGAAGGACAAGATCATATCCAAAATAAATTGAGTCAAGTTTTTCTCTCAAGAAGCACACAGTTAGTAAGGCAGAGTGTCTGTTTCACTAGATTAATAGTCAATGATCGATGTTCCTGCTTCATTAAACAGCTGCTGAGGAAAATAAACTATAAAGTCATAAAAGCATACAGCAGAGGAGGAGGCCTTTCAGCCCAACATGCCTGCTCTGGCTCTTTGTAAGAGCTAGCCAGTCAGACTCCTGATATTTCTATGGCCTTGCAATTCTTTTCCTTTTCAAGTGTATGTCCCATTCCCATTTGATCCAAATATCACTTGTCACATCCCACCAATCAGATTACAAACACTTTATCCCCATTCTCTGTCTCCTACCCACTGAACCAATTCTCTCAAATTGCTCATGTTTTAATTTGTGCTAATAATCCCTTGCTTGGAACCCTATCAAATGTCTTCCGGAAGTCCATATCAATATAGAAACATAGGCATTAATCCAATTAATTAACAAAAACCTAGAACTGAAAGCTAGTCTAGAACTTTTTAAAAATTCATTCATGGAATGTGGGCGTCGCTGGCCAGGCCAGCATTTATTGCCCATCCCTAATTGTCCTTGAGAAGGTGTTGGTGATCTGCCTTCTTGAACCGCTGCAGTCCATTTTGGGGTAGGTACACCCACAGTGCTGTTAGGAAGGGAGTTCCAGGATTTTGACCCAGCGACAGTGAAGGAATGACAATATCGTTCCAAGTCAGGATGTTGTGTGACTTGGAGGGGAACTTGCAGGTGGTGATGTTCCCATGTATTTGCTGCCCTTGTCCTTCTAGTTGGTAGAGGTGAAATTATCATCGTGGTAAAAACCATCTGGTTCGCTAGCGTCCTTTAGGGAAGGAAATCTGCCATCCTTACCTGGTCTGGCCTACATGTAACTCCAGACCCACAGCAATATGGTTGACTCTTACTGCCCTCTGAAAGGGCTTGGCCAGTCACTCCATTTAAGGGTAATTCGGGACAGGTGACAAATGCTGTCCTTGCCAGTGATGCCCACATCCCGTGAAATAATTTAAAAAAAAAGAACAGGAGCTGGCCATTTAGCCCCTCAAGCCTGTTCAGCCGTTCAGTGAAATTATGGCCTATTTGTCACCTAATTCCATATACTCGCCTCAGCCCCATATCCCTTCATACCTTTGGTCAACAAAGTGATCTTGCATCAATTGCTGTTTGCGGAAGAATGTTCCAAGCTTCTCCCACCCTTTGCAAGAAGAAATGTTTCCTAATTCCACTCTTGTAACGTTTGGCTGTAATTTTTAGGCTATGTCTCCTGGTTCTAGACTCCCCAACAAGTGCAGCTGGTTTCACTCTGTCATCCATAGACACTCCGTTATCACCATGTGCTGATTTATGAGAATGTTCTCAAAAATATTGCCAAGAGTCAGTGAAGCTGATTTCAATTTCTTCAACTTACTGACAATTTCAGACAGTGTAAGGCAGGAGCTCAGAGTGCAATGTGTTGCAAAAGTTGAAATGTTGTGATGTCAACGTGCTTCTCACATGCATCGTAAAGGTCACAAAGATTAGTTTTTTACCGTTCTTTCAGGGGATGTGGGCGTCCCTGGCAAGGCCAGCATTTATTGCCCGTCTGTAATTACCCTCAACACTCAAGAAGCTCGACACCATCCGGGCCAAAGCAGCTCACTTGATTGGCACCCCGTCCACAAACATTCACTCCCTCCACTACCGACACACAGTGGCAGCAGTGTGTACCATCTACAAGATGCCCTGCAGCAACTCACCAAGGCTACTTAGACAGCACCTTCCAAACCCGCGACCTCTACCACCTAGAAGGACAAGGGCAGCAGATGCATGGGAACACCACCAGCGGCAAGTTCCCCTCCAAGCCACACACCATCCTGACTTGGAACTATATCGCCATTCCTTCACTGTCATTGGGTCAAAATCCTGGAACTCCCTTCCTAACAACACGGTTGGTGTGCCTACCCCATATGGACTGCAGCGGTTCAAGAAAGCAGCTCACCATCACCTTCTCAAGGGCAATTAGGGATGGGTAATAAATGCTGGCCTCGCCAGCGATGCCCGCATCCCAGGAACGAATAAAATAAACCCTTGGGAAGGTGGTGGTGAGTCGCTGTCTTGAACTGTTGTAGTACATGTGATGAAGTTATTCTGACAGTACTGTTTGGAAGTAAGTTCCAGCGACAGTGAAGGAATGACAATACATTTTACAAGTTAGGATGGTGCGTGACTTGAAGAGGAACATGCAGGTAGCAGTGTTTCCATATGTCTGCTGCCCTTGTTCTTCTAGGTGGTAGATGTTGCGGGTTTGGAAGGTGCTGTTGAAGGAGCCTTGGTGAGTTGCTGCAGTGCATCTTGTAGATGGTACACACTGCTGCCACTGTGCGTCAGTGGTGGAGGGAGTGGATGTTTGTGAATGGGGTGCCAATCAAGCGGGCTGCTTTGTCCTAGATGGTGTCGAGCTTCCTGATGTTGTTGGAGCTGCACCCATCCAGGTAAGTGGAGAGTATTCCATCACACTCCTGACTTGTGCCTTATAGATGGTGGACAGGCATTGGGGAGATCAGGATGTGAGTTTCTTGCCACAGAATTCTCAGTCTCTGACCTGCTCTTGTAGCCATGGTATTTATGTGGCTGGTCCAGTTCAGTTTCTGGTCAAGGGCGACCCCCACCCCCCACCCCCTCAGTATACTGATGGTGGGGAATTCAGTGATGGTGATGTTGTTGAATATCAAGGAGAGATGGTTAGATTCTCTCTTGTTGGAGATGATCATTGCCTGGCACTTGTGTGGTGCGAATGTTATTTGCCACTTATCAGCTCGAGCCTGAAGTAGACATGGAATGCTTCAGTATCTGAGGAATTGCGAATGAAATTGAACACTGTGCAATTATCAATGAATAGCCCCACTTCTGTCCTTATGACAGAGGGAAGCAGCAAAAGATGGTTGGGCCTAGTTCACTTTCCTGAGGAACTCCTGCAGTGATGTCCTGAGGCTGAAATGATTGGCCTCCAACAACCAGAACCATCTTCCTTTGTGCTAGGTATGACTCCAGCCAATGGAGAGGTTTCCCCCCGATTCTCATTGACTTCAATTTTACTGGTGGTTCTTGATGTCACACTCGGTCAAATGCTGTCTTGACGTCAAGGGCAATCACTCTCACCTCAATTAACATCACTAAAAACAAATTATCTAGTCATTTATCATTGTGGGATCTTCCTATGCGCAAACTGGCTGCCACGTTTCTTGCATTTCCAGCAGCGACTACACTTCATTGTCTGTTCACACTGTTGAACATGCAATAATGAGGGGCTGCTGTAATACAACAATGACAACTTGTACATTTAATATAATAAAACATCTCAAGGCACCTCACAGCAGCATTATAAAGCAAAATTAGACACCGAGCCACATATGGCGGTATTGGGGCAGATGGCCAAAAGCTTGGTCAAGCGGGGATGCTTTTAAGGAGCATCTTAAAGCAAAGAGTCATCGAGATTTAAGGAGGGAATTCCAGAGCCTGGGGCCCAGGCAGCTGAAGACACAGCCACCAATGGTGGAGCGATTAAAATTGGAGATGCTCAAGAGGCCAGAATTCAATGAGTGCAGAGATCTCAGAGGATTGTGGGGCTGGAGGCGATGACCGAGGTAGGGAGAGGCGAGGCCATAGAAAGATTTGGAGACAAGGATGGGAATCTTAAAATCGAGGCGTTGCTTGATCCGGACACTGAGTAGGTCGGCGAGAAGAGGAGTGATGGGTGAACGGGACTTAGTGCGAGAGAGGACATGGGCAGCAGAGTTTTGGATGACCTCAAATTTAAGGAGGGTAGAATGTGGGAGGCCAGCCACCAGTGTGTTGGAATAGTCGAGTCTGAAGGGCACAAAGGCACGAATGCTGGAGATGCCATCAGTTAAAGCCTGGCTACCCGACCCAAACCTGACTGGACCCGACTACATGTGTCGGGCTCGGGTCAGGCTGGGTCGAAATTCCGAGCCCAGCATTCGGACTCGGGTCGGGTCGGACTGGACACTACTTCCGGGAAGTCACGGAATCAGGCTAACCATGATCCCTCACAACTCCAGGTGCGGGAATCGCCTGCTGCCGGAACAGATGAAGGAGATTCGTGTCGTGTCGGGTCAGGTCGGGCACAAAAATAATTAAAGGGCTCGGGTTGGGTTCGGTTTGGCTGGGGTCAGGTCGGGCCCGGGTTGGGTTTTAATTTTATACCCGAGCCAGGCTTTACCATCAGTTGCATAGAATTGCAGAAAATTTACAGCTCAGAAGCAGTCCATTCGGCCCTTCTGCTCTATGTTGGCATTTGTGCTCCTCCTGCCCCTGTTCATCTAACCCTCACAGTATTTCCTTTAGTTCCCTTCTTCCTCATGTGCTTATCTAGCTTCCCCTTTAAAGCCTTCCAAAATTACCCTCAGATCATCGAGTCATAGAATCACACAATGGTTATAGCACAGAAGGACGCCGTTCGGCCCCTGTGTCTGTGCCAGCTCTCTGCAAGAGTAACTTAGCAAGTTCCATTCCCCTGCCCTTTCCCCATAGCCGTGCAAATTTTTTCTCTTCAGGTAATTATGCAATTCCCTTTTGAATGCCTCGATTGAATCCATCTCCACCACACTCGAAGGCCATGCATTCCACATCCTAACCACTCACTGGGTTAAAAAAAACATTTTCCTCATTTTGCCTCTGGTCTTTTGCCAATCACCTTAAATCTGTGTCCTCTGGTTCTTGACCTTACCGCCAATGGGGAACACTTTCTCTCAATCTACTCTGTCCGGACCCCTTGTGATTTTGAACATCTCTATCAAATTTCCTCTTAATCTTCTCTTCTCGAAGTAGAACAGCCCCAGCTTCTCCAATCCATCCACGTAACTGAAGTCCCTCATCCCTGGAACCATTCTTGTCAATCTCTTCTGCAACCTCTCTAAAGCCTTCGTAAGCTTTTCAATGTTCTATCCCAGCTTAAGGTGGAATGTTGACCCCTTGCCCCTATTGAAGTACAGAAACAGATATTCCTGTTGCTGCACATAGGAATATAGGAGCAAGAGTGGGCCATTCAGCCCATCTAGCCTGCTCCGCCATTCAGTACGATCATGGCTGATCATCCACTTCAAAGCCTTTTTCCCACACGACCCCCATATCCTTTTATATCATCGGTATTTAGAAATCTGTCAATCTCTGCTTTAAACATACTCAATGACTGAGCTTCCACAGCCCTCTGGGGTAGAGAATTCCAAAGATTCACAACCCTCTGAGTAAAGAAATTTCTCCTCATCTCTGTCCTAAGTGACTTCCCCTTATTTTGAAATTGTGTCCCATGGTTCTAGATTCCCCAACCAGGGGAAACATCTTAGCTGCATCTACCCTGTCTATCCCTTTCAGTATTTTGTAGGTTTCAATGAGATCACCTCTCATTCTTCGAAACTCTAGAGAATACAGGCCCAGTTTCCCCAATCTCTCTTCATAGAACAGTCCCGCCATTCCAGAAACAAGTCTGGTGAACCTTCGTTGCACTCCTTCTATGGCAATAATATCCTTCCTAAGGTAAGGGGGCTAAAACTGCACACAGTACTCCAGGTGCGGTCTAACCAAGGTTCTATATAATTGAAGCAAGATTTCACTATTAATGCACTCAAATCCTCATGCGTTAAAGGGTAACATACCATTAGCTTTCCTAATTGCTTGCTGCACTTGAATGTTAGCTTTTATTGACTTATTGATGAGGACATCCAGGTCCCTTTGTACATCTACACTTTCTAATCTCTTACCATTTAAGAAATACTCTGCACATCTATTCCTGGTACCAAAGTCCACATTATATTCCATGTTCTTGCCCATTCACTTAGCCTGTCCAAAGCCCCTTGAAGCCGCTTTGCATCTTCCTCACAACACACATTCCCACCTAGTTTTGTGTCATTGGCAAACTTGGAAATATTACATTTGGTCCCCACATCCAAATCATTGATATATATTGTGAACAGCTGGGGCCCAAGTACTGATCTCTGCGGTTCCCCACAAGTCACAGCCTGCCAATGTGAGAATGACCCATTTATTCCCACTCTCTGTTTTCTGCCTGTTAACCAATCCTTAATCCATGCCATTATATTATCTGATATCCCATGTGCTTTAATTTTGTTAACCAACCTCCTGTGGGGGACTTTATCAAAAGCCTTCTGAAAATCCAAGTATGCTGCGTCCACCGACTCCCCTTTATCAATTCTGTTAGTAACATCCTCAAAAAACTCCAACAGGTTTATCAAATGTGATTTCCCATTCATAAATCCATGTTGACTATGCCCAATCAGATCATTATTATCCAAGTGTCCATTTATCGCATCCTTTAGAATACATTCTAGTATTTTCCCAACTACTGATGTAAGGATAACAGGTCTGTAGTTCCCTGTTTTCTCTATCCCTTCCTTCTTAAATAGTGGGGTGACATTTGCTACCTTCCAATCAGCAGGAAGCGTTCCAGAATCTGTAGCATTTTGAAAGATGATCACCAATGCATCCACTATCTCCATAGCTACCTCTTACAACACACTGGGATGTAGAATATCAGGTCCTGGGGACTTTTCAACATTTAGCCACATTAATTTCTCCAATACAACCTTCTTACTATCACTAATTTCCTTCAATTCCTCATTCTCCTTAGTCACATCCAATCCCTAATTCTGGGAGATTTCTTGTATCCTCCTCTGTGAAGACAAACACAAAATAATCATTTAGCTTCTCTGCTATTTCTCTATTCCTCATTATAAATTCTCCTGACTCTGCCTGTAATGAACCCACATTTATCTTAGACAAATGTTTCCTTTTTACATTTCTATAGAAGCCTTTACAGTCCGTTTTTAGCTAGCTTACATTCATATTCTATTCTGCTTTTCTTTATCAGTTTCTCGGTCCTCCTTTGCTGTATTCTAAAGTCCACACAATCCTCAGGGTTAGCACTATGTCTGGCAACTTTATCGGCCTTTTCTTTTAGTCTTATACAATTCTTAACTTCGTTAGCCAAGGTTGACTGCCTTTTCTTTTGGGGTCTTTGTGCCTTGAAGGAATGTATAGTTGCTGTAAACTATGTTATAATTCTTTACAGACTATCCATTGCACGTACTGTCATACCTTTTAATGTTTGTTCCCAATCCACCACAGCCAATTTGCCTATCATACCTTCATAATTTCCTTTGTTCAAATTTAACACCTGGGAATCTGGGTCCCCTGCTTGCAGCTAAGAGAAAAATCAGGAGAGGATGATCAGAATAGACTTGAGGGGGCTGAATGGCCTACTCCTGTTCTTATGTTTCTATAAGAGAGCCTGCTTGAAAAAAATTGACGGGTTTACACTGCAAGATCTGGAATGCCTTTCCCTAAAATTGTCCACAGATGTATCGGCTGCTAGGGAGTCAGCACTGTCTAAAGGACATGAGACAACAAGCAAGGAGCAAAGTGGTCAGGTATTGCTACAGCTAACAGGCAAACAGGACAGGGGACACTCATGTTACAGGAAAAGCAAGTTACAGGATAAGCATTTAGATGAGATCTTGCCGGGAAGGAAGGGCAGAATTTCTTTTCACGTACATAAAGGGTTATTAGAAACATGGAAGCATAGAAAATTTACAGCACGGGAGATCATTTAGCCCATCATGACTGTGCTGGATGAAAAGGAATTCTTCAGCCTAGTCCTACTTCCCAGCTCTTGATCTGTGTCCCTGTAGGTTCAGGCACTTCAAGGACATTTCCAAGTACTGCTTAAATGCAATGAGGGTTTCTGCCTCTACCACCCTTTCAGGCAGTGAGTTCCAGACCCCCACAACCCTCTGGGTGAATTTTTAAAAAATCTCAACTCCCCTCTAATCCTTCTACCAATTCCTTTGAATATATGCCCCCTGGTTATTGACCTCTCTGCTAAGGGAAATAGCTCCCTCCGATCCGCTCTATCACAGCCCCTCATAATTTTAAATATCTCAAGTAAATCTCCTGTCAGACTCCTCTGTTCCAAAGAAAACAACCCCGGTCTATCCAACATGGACTGCATCACCACAAGTGGCTATTGAAATGGCCAATCTTATTAACTATGATAAACATATCAAGAAGAAAAATGTTAACAGCATGGGAAAAGGATTAGTGCAGATCTCCAGTGGGGAAAGCAGCACAGGCTTAATGAGCAGTATCACCTCATTCTATACTGAAGAGTTTCATGATTCTATCGTCAACTATATTTAAAGAGGAGTCAAAATTCATTCACTATCAATTATTTCTCAGTTGCAACAACAACTTGTATTTATATAGCACCTTTAACATAATAAAAAGTGCCAAGGTGCTTCACAGCGGCATTATAAAGCAAAATTTGACACTGTCCTGATCGGTTGGCATCCTTCCATCTATGAAAGATGATGGACATGCAGCAAACAATGCATTTCAGTGGGGTGTCTTCTCTTGGTGCACCTTTGCTGATGGCTGTGAAGGCCAATCCTTGAGAGGCAGGTTCTGTCACAAGTGCTGCATGTGTAACTGTTGGCGCCTGTTGCCAAGCTGCTGTAGCAACTGGTCATCGTGGTAGTGCACACCAGTCCACAGGATGTGTCGCCATTTCCCTCTTTCACCAGCTAGCGACTCCTAGGTGTGACAGTTGACATTTAGAGCCTTCATGTCATGCTTGCAAGCATCCTTGGGCTTTAAGCGCCCCACTGGTCATCTGATACCAGCTACCTCACCATACAGAAGGTCCTTGGGTATGCAACCGCCTTTCATCCTGCGGACGTGTCTGATCCACTGAAGCCATTTCTGTTTGATTAGTGCCAACACACTTGGGAGCTCTGCCTTTGAGAGGACGGCCACATTTGTGATTTTGTCCTGCCAGGATATACCCATAATGCACCACAGACAGCGAAGATGGAAATTATTGAGGAGCTTTTCGTGGTAGCTGTAAGTCACCCATGTTTCACAGCCATACAGCAAGGTACTCCTTAAGGCAATATTAGGGCAGATGTCAAAAAACTTGGTCAAAGAGGTAGGTTTTAAGGAGCCAAAAAAAGCCAGGCTGGGGAAGAAATGAAGAGATTTTTTTTTTAACTCAGTGAGTTGTTGTGATCTGGAATGTGCTGCCTAGAAGGGCAATGGAAACAGATTCAATAGTAACTTCCAAAAGGGGAATTGGATAAATACTTGAAAAGGAGAAATTTTCAGTGTTATGGGGAAAGAGGAGGTGAGAGAGGTACTAATTGAACAGCTCTTTCAAAGAGCTGGCACAGGCACGATGGGCTGAACGGCCTCCTTCTGCACTGTAAGATTGTATGATTAGTTCTTGGATTGCGAGCAGTGTTGGCAAGGCTACATTTATTGCCAGTCACTAACTTGTTCTGAGAAGTTAACAGGGGACCTTCTCCTTGAACTACTGCAGTCCTTGTGGAAATGATGCTTCCACGTGGTGTCAGGCAGGGAATTCGAGGATATTAAGCCAACAACAGGGAATAAATGGAGACATGTCTACAATCTGAATGGTGTGTGCATTTGGGGGTGGGGATCTTGGAGATGATGCTGTTCTCATGACCTCTCTCATCCCTCTTGTGAGGAGAGGTCATGATCCAGGGATTGAAGCTGAACGCAAACGTTCGGACGCAGAGCTGAAAGTTCTATCAACTGAGAAAAAGAAATGAAAATCACAGAATCTTACAGCACAGAAGGAGGCCATTCAGCCCATCATGCCTGTGCCCACTCTTTGAAAGAGAAGCATAGAAAGAAATAATTGAAATTTACAGCGAAGGAGGCATTTGACCCATCAGGTCCGCACCGGCCGACAAGTAGTCATCCAGACTAATCCCACTTTACAGCTCTTGGTCTGTAGCCTTGTAGGTTACGGTACTGCAAATGCATCACCAAGCACTTTTTAAATGTTATCGGGGTTTCTGCCTCTGCCACTCTTTCAGGCAGTGAGTTCCAGATCCCATTACCCTCTAACCTCTTACCCTAAATCTATGCCCCCTGGTTATGGACCCCTCAACCGGGGGGAGTAGGCCCTTCCTATCCACTCTATCTAGACGCCTCATAATTTTATACGCTTCAATTAGGTCTCCCCTCAGCCTACTCAGTTCCAAAGTAAACAACCCTAGCCTATCCAATCTTTCCTCTTAACCAAAAATTCTCCAATCTAGGCAACATCCTTGTAAATCTCCTCTATCCTTTCTAGTGAAATAACATCTTTCCTACAGTGCGGTGACCAGAACTGCACACAGTACTCCAGCTGTGGCCTAACCAGTGTTTTATACAGTTCCAGCATAACCTCCCAGCTCTTATATTAAATGCCTTCACTAATAAAGGCAAGTATCCCATATGCCTTCTTGATCACCTTATCTACCCGTCCAGCCACCTTCAGGCATCTGTGGACACGGACTCCAAGGTCCCTCTCTTCCTCTACACTTCTTAGTATGCTACCATATATTGTGTATTCCCTTGCCTTGTTAGCCTTCCCCAAATGCATTACTTCACACTTCTACGGATTGAACTCCATTTGCCACTATTCTGCCCACATGACCAGTCCATTGATATTTTCCTGCAGTCTACAGCTTTCTTCTTCATAATCAACCCATGACCAAGTTGTATATCGTCTGCAAACATCTTAATCATACCCCCTATATTCAAGTCCAAATTATTGATGTATACCACAAAAGCAAGGGGCCGAGTACTGAACCCTGCAGAACACCACTGGAAACAGCCTTCCAGTCACAGAAACACCCATTGAATATTCCACTTTGATTTCTGCCTCGGAGCCAATTTTGGATCCAACTTGCCACTTTGCTTTGGATCCCCTGGGCTTTTACTTATGACCAAAGTGCCATGTGGGACCTTGTCAAAAACCTTGCTAAAGTTCGTGTAGACTACATCAAATGCTCTCACCTCATTGGCCCTCCCTGCTATCCAATTAGTCTCACTCTTCTCTGCTCTTTCCCCACAGCCCTGCAGATTATTAATTTTCAAGTATCTATCCAATTCCTTTTTGAAAGTTACTATTGAATCTGCTTCTATTGCCCTTTCAGGCAGCGCAAAATAATTTCTCCTCATCTCACCTCTGGATTTTTGCAAATCATCTTAGACAATGAAAAGCTGTTCCCATCAACTCATGGTACAAGGACTAGGGGACACAGATTGAAAGTTTTGGGCAAAAGATGCAGCGGGAATATGCGGAAGAACTTTTTTACGCAGTGGGTGGTAATGACCTGGAACTCGCTGCCCTCAAGGGTGGTATAAGCAAAGACGATCATGACTTCAAGCGGACGTTGGATGGCCGCCTGAGAGAAATAGACTCATGGTCAATTGACTCATGGGGAGTCAGTGGTGTGGTAGTAATATCACTGGACTAGTAGCCCAGAGTACCAGGCTAATGCTTGGGCTAATGCCTAGGCTGATGCCCACATCCCATGAACTAATAAAAAAAAAAGTAGACTTGCAGGGCTATGGGGATTGAGTGGGCGAGTAGGACTGACAGGATAGCTCTGTGAAAAGCCGGACTCGATGGGCCGAATAGCCTCCTTCTGTGCTGTAAACAGTTCTATGACTATATCCCTTGGTTACTGAGCCTCCTGCCACTGCAAACATTCTCTTCCTAGCTACTCCATAAAACCCTTCATAATGTTAGTGTTTACCATCAAGGTGCAACTACACATGAAGTGCAATCATGAGAGAAAATGACAGGATTGCTGAGTCGATCTGTACAGGTAATGATTTACTCTAAGGGGCCGTTACTGTTGTTGTTTTTCAATTTTTTGGATATGGGCATAGCTAGCTAGGCCAGTATTTATTGTCCATCTCACATTGCCCTTGAACTGAGAGGCTTGCTAGGCCATTTCAAAGAGCATGTAGGAGTCAACCACATTGGTGGGGGGTCTGGAGTCACATGTAGGCCAGGCCACAAAAGGACAACAGATTTCCTTCCCGAAAGGGCATTAGTGAGCCAGCTGAGTTTTTACAACAATTGACAATGATTTCATGGTCACTATTAGAATAGCTTTTTAATTCTAGATTTATTAATTGAATTCAAATTTCACCATCTACCATGGTGGGATTCAAGCCCATGTCCCCAGAACCTAGATTGTTAGGTTAGTGACATCACCACTACACCATTGCCTCCCCTTATGGTATATTGGTGATTGCAGCAGCCTTTTTCATCAAATCAACAATTCACAGACCAGTAAGGGAACTGGTTGCCCTCTCTTTGGTGTGGAGATGGAGTCTGGTGTCTCTTTAATGATTAATTCCTTTGCTTAGCTTCCATAGTTCTCATGACCAGGGCCTCCTCATAAAAACCGAGAGGTTGACAACTGCCCTTTTGCATTCTTTCCATTTAAGGCAACTTGTATTGAAATATTTTTGTGTGGACAGCAATCTGTAACTGGCTGGCAGTAAGCAGCTAAACTATGCGATGGGGCTGAATTAACACAAGTAGAACTCCTGCCATTATCATAACACATAAATTTTGTATAATCCAGTTTCTTAAACTGAGATGTGTTAAAAGTTGGCAGAAATGCACCCAACAAAACAAAAAGTATTTTAGTGTTTATCCTAATCGTTTCGTCCTCCTTGCTCTGCCAATTTCTTCCTTTCCCCTGATCCCAGTGCCAGCTTAGTTCATTTGTGGCTTTGATTGAGCAGACATTGCATAAACGGGGCCAACTCTCCAGGGTTTGTGGGGAGGCAGTGCCGTCCTTCGCATGAGATGTTAGATCACAGCCTCCTCTAACTATTCTGGTGGGTGGGGGTTGGGGTTCGTAGGGTTACGGATCATCACAGTGGGGTATTTGAAGAAGAGCAAGTTCTCCTGATGTCCTGGCCATGAAGAACAGATTAACTGGTCGTTCATCTCTTTGCTGTCTGTGGGATTGTGATGTGTGTGTCGTACGAGTCACTGTGTTTGTCAACATAACACAGTGACTACCAGGGAGTGCAGCGTGCTCGGGTGGAACTGATGACTTTGGCCCTATGGTACTTGCAGGTCTCCACCAACTGGGGGTTTTCCTTGCCTTGTGTCTGGTCCAATGTATCACGTCTTTCCTCTTTTAAGACACTCCTTAAAACCTACCTATTTGACCAAGCATCTAGTCGCCTGTCCTAATTTCTCATGTGACTTGGTGTCAACTTTTGTAGATTAATTGCTCCTGTGAAGTGCCTTGGGATGGTTTACTGCTTTAAAGGTGCTATATAAATGCAAGTCTTTGTTGTGTTTTTATGACTGACAAGAGCAAGGGAGGGGTCTCAGTGATATAAATGTACCCACAGCAATCATTCTGAAAAATCCTACTCATCTTGAGTATCTCACAAGGCTCAAAATACTTTGTCATGTTGTCTCCTAATCACAACTGAAGATTAAAAATGTAACAGCTTCCAGCAATATTATTCATTCATAGCTTTACAAATAATTGCGTGGAAGGCACCATATGGTAACACATGAATGGACCACTGTTGGTTTATATCAGCAGACCAGCAGTATCCACTCTGTTGGGAACACAGGAACAGGAGGAGGCCATTCAGCCCCTCGAGCCTGTTACACAGGAACAGGAGGAGGCCATTCAGTCCCTTGAGCCTTTTCTGCCATTCAATGAGATCATGGCTGATCTGTGTCCTCACTCCATAAACCCATCATTGTCTCTTATCCCTTAATATCTTTGGTTAACGATAGTCAACCAATCATTGACTTAAAGTTAGCAATTGATCCAACATCGATTCCCATTTGCGGAAGAGAGTTCCAAACTACTACCACCTATGACTGTGTAAGCGGGTTTCCTAATTTCACTCCTAAAGGTCTGGCTCTAATTTTTATACTATGGCCCAGAGCCCTAGACTCCCCAACCAATGGAAATAGGTTCTATCTACCCTATCTGATCCTCTTAATAACTTGATAACTTTATTCAAATCACCCCTTAACTTTCTAAATTCTGAGAATGAATTGAAAAGAAAAACATATAAAGAATGGCCAGTTGAAAGGTGTTTGCAACCTAATACATTGTACACCGGCAAGGAGACCAAGGCCGGGATTTTATGGTTCCGAAGCGGGCGTCATTGGAGGCCAGGGGCGAGCGGGGGGTGGGGGGCGGGTGGTGGTGGTGGATTTAAATCACGTGGGGTGGTGTCATGGATGGACCTCCAACATCATCAAGCTGGGTTTGCATTTTAACCAGCGGCGTACGGCAAGTCGAGAGAGAGTGGCGCGCGCTTTTTCAAAACGGCAATTGAGAGCTTGTTAAGGTTGTTGAAGACCCAATTGAGCGGAATTTTAAGGAGCCCCGGCAGGTACTTAAAGATGGCAATGGATCAGCAGCTGAGGTCATTGCTGCATTCGGCAGCCATGGGATCAGGGAAGGCTGGTACAGAACGACCAGAGCGTTTAGCGTGGAGGAGGGGGAGTTGAAGAGCCAGAGATCTGGGGTCGAGCCTCCATTGTGCCATCAAGCTGCTGGCATGGGGGCCAATCCCAGAGGGGCTGAGAGGGGGGTGGGGTGGGCATTATTGAGGAAGCAACTGGCAGAGTGACCCTTCAGACCGGCAGTGCCCAAGTGCCATGGACATCCTCCATTCAGGAGGCAGGTCCACCAGCAAGAAAGAGAACCTGAGAGGAAGGGAGGTGCGAACATGTGGATCTGGTCGGCAGCAACCTCATGTCCACCTGCAGGGGCAACCTCGGGATGGGGATGTGGCATAAGGCCGCATCGGTGACCTCTTCATCCTCTCCCAAAGGCAGGATGGTCTGAGGCTGCATTCCAGTGTTGGCAGACCTTTAAAGATGACGCCAGCACATCTGACCTTGCCAGCTGATGATGCAGCAGTCCCCGCCCTAGGCACGATTCCTCTGAGAACGGGGATCGGAGCAGGACCACCAGCACCATCCGCTTCCAGTCCCTCCTTTCCTTCCTCGCCAGATCACGTAAAATTTCAGCCAATGTTTTCAGATGGGGAAAAAAGCTTTGCGTAAATGTATATGGTGATAAATATTCAACTTGCTAAGCGGACACTAAACTAACGTTGGAATTATTGGAATGGAAAGTCATGTGGCTTTTAAAATGTCTGTCAAGTTAAAGATGTATGTCACAATGTCTTACTGAGCATCTCCGAGGTGCACAGCAACATTAGAAAGAACAAGTCCATCTAGTTCACTTTCCACCGTCCTGGTAGTTGTATAACACAATGAGCACTAATGCTATGGAGGATGAGTTTCTGGAGTGTGTTAGGGATGGTTCTCTAGAGCAATAGGTTGCGGAACTGACTAGAGAACAGGATATTTTAGATCGAGTATTATGTAACGAGAAAGAGCTAATTATTAATCTTCTTGTAAAAGAACCTTTAGGGATGAGTGACCATAATATGATAGAATTTTACATTATGTTTGAAAGTGAGTTAGTCCAATCTGAAGCCAGGGTGTTAAATTTGAACAATGGAAATTATGAAGGTATGAGGGGCAAATTGGCTGAGGTGCATTGGGAAAATACATTAAGAGGTATGACAGTACATTGGCAATGGATAGTCTTTAAAGAAATATTACATAGTTTACAGCAACTATACATTCCTTCAAGGCACAAAACCCCCAAATGTAAAGGCAGACAACCGTAGATAACAAAGGAAGTTAAGGATTGTATAAGATTAAAAGAAAAGACCTTTAAAGTTGCCAAAAATAGTAGTAAACCTGAGAATTGAGAGGATTTTAGAATACAGCAAAGGAGGATGAAGAAACCGATAAAGAAAGGGAGAATAGAATATAAATGTAAGCTAGCAATAAATATAAAAACAGACTGTAAAAGCTTCTACAGGTACGTAAAAAGGAAATGTTTGGCTAAGACAAATGTGGGTTCATTACAGTCAGAGTCAGGAGAATTTATCATGGGGAATAGAGAAATGGCAGAGAAGCTAAATGATTACTTTGTGTCTGTCTTCACTGAGGAAGATACAAGAAATCTCCCAAAATTAGAGATCCAAGGGATTAGGGGGAATGAGGAGTTGAAGAAAATTAGTATTATTAAGAAGGTTATATTGGAGAAATTAATGGGGCTAAAGGTTGATAATTCCCCAGGACCTGATATTCTACATCCCAGAGTGTTGAAAGAGGTAGCTATGGAGACAATGGATGCATTGGTGATTGTCTTCCAAAATTCTATAGATTCTGATGCGGTTCTTGCAGATTGGAAGGTCGCAAATATCACCCCACTATTGAAGAAGGGAGGGAGAGAGAAAATAGGGAATTACAGACCTGTTAGCCTTACATTAGTCATTAGGAAAATACTAGAATGTATTCTAAAGGATGTGATAAATGGACACTTGGATAATAATGATCTGATTGGGCATAGTCAACGTGGATATATGCGTGGGGTACCACAGGGATCAGTGCTTGGGTCCCAGCTGTTCACAATATATATCAATGATTTGGATGTGGGGACCAAATGTAATATTTCCAAGTTCGCGGATGACAAAACTAGGTGGGAATGTATGTTGTGAGGAAGATGCAAAGCGGCTTCATGGGGATTTGGACAGATTTAGGGAATGGGCAGGAACATGGCAGATGGAATATAATGTGGAAAAATGTGAGATGATCTACTTTGGTAGGAGGAATAGATGTGCAGAGTATTTCTTAACTGGTGAGAGATTAGAAAGTATAGATGTACAAAGGGACCTGGGTGGACCTTGTCAATAAGTCACTGAAAGCTAACATGCAGGTACAGCAAGCAATTAGGAAAGCTAATGGTATGTTGGCCTTTATCACAAGAGGATTAGAGTACAGGAGTAGTGAAGTCTTGCTTCAATTGTATAGAACCTTGGTTAGACCGCACCTGGAGTACTGTGTGCAGTTTTGGTCCCCTTACCTTAGGAAGGATATTATTGCCATAGAGGGAGTGCAACGAAGGTTCACCAGACTTGTTCCCGGGATTGCGGGACTATCCTATGAAGAGAGATTGGGGAAACTGGGCCTGTATTCTCTAGAGTTTCGAAGAATGAGAGCTTAGCTCATTGAAACCTACAAAATACTTAAAGGGATAGACAGGGTAGGTGCAGCTAAGATGTTTCCCCTGGTTGGGGAGTCTAGAACCAGGGGACACAATTTTAAAATAAGGGGGAAGCCACTTAGGACAGAGATGAAGAGAAACTTCTTTACTCAGAGGGTTGTGAATCTTTGGAATTCTCTAACCCAGAGAGCTGTGGAAGCTCAGTCATTGAGTATGTTTAAAGCACAGATTGACAGATTTCTAAATACAAATGACATACGGGGATATGAGGATAGTGTGGGGAAAAGTCATTGAAGTGGATGATCAGCCATGATCATATTGAATGGTGGGGCAGGCTCGATGGGCTGAATGGCCTACTCCTGCTCCTATGTTCCTATATACTGGAGTTGTTAACTAATCATTTCAATCAATCTCTAACAATATGCTACAATAACAACTTACATTTATATGGTGCCTTTAACACCAAAAAATGTCCAAGGCACTTCACAGGAGTTTTCTTTGGAATAGAGGAGGTTGGGGGAAATTTAATTAAGGTGTTTAAAATTATGAGGGGCCTAGATAGAGTTGATGGGAGGGACCTATTTCCCTTAGCAGAGAGGCCAATTACCAGGATGTGTGGGGAGTTGAGAAGAAATTTTTTTCACCCAGAGGGTGAAGGGCAATCTTTATTTCATTGCCTGAAAGGGTGGTGGAGGCAGAAACGCACATCACAATTAAAAAAATACTTGGATATGCCGTAACCTACAGGGCTACGGATCAAGAGCTGGGCAATTAGATTAGGCTGGTTCTTGTTCAGCTGGCACAGACACAATGGGCTGAATGGCCTCCTTCTGTGCCATAAATTTTCTATGTTTCTCTTTTTCTATGAGCTAAAAAATTTTGGAACGTGAGCCACATAAGCAGATATTGGAACAGGTAACCAAAAGCTTGTCCAAAGAGGTATGTTTTAAGGGGCTCTTAAAGAAGGAGAAAAGTTGAGAGGAAAAGAGGTTCAGGAAGAGAATTCCAGTATTTAAGGCCTCGAGATCTGAAGGCTCAGCTGCCAATGGTGATTAGAATTGGGGATGCGCAAGAGGCCAGAATTGGAGGAGCGCAGAGATCTGAGAGGGTTGTGGAGCTGGAGGAGATTACAGGAATAGGGAGGGGCAAAGGGGTTTGAAAACAAGGATGAGGTTTTTAAGTTTTAGTCACCCATTTTGGAAGGAAAGCATTAGCCCTACCGCACAAGCGTGAGGATTTGAATGGTTTCCTGTGCTCTAAAGTTCTAGGGCGGGGTAAATCTTGACTCTGTGTAAAATGAATGATAGCAAGTTGGCATCCCAATGCATGTGCTGTCTTTTGGATGTGATCTTAACTGAGGCCCCATCTGCCCTCATGAGGATGTAAAAGATTCCACGGCACTATTTCAAAGAAGAGCAGGGGAGTTCTGCCCGGTGTCCTGGCTCAATATTTATCCCTGAACCCAGGGCACTAAATGATGTGATCATTTATCACATTGTTGTTTGTAGGATTGTGCTGTGTACAAAATTGGCTGCCGTGTTTCCTACATCAGTGATTACACTTCAAAAAAAAAACTTGATTGGCTGTAAAGTCCTGAGGTCATGAAAGGTGCTATATAAATGCAAGTCTTTCTTTGTTAAAAAGCTGTTCTCATCGAGGATACCATCTCAAATGAGCTGTACTGCCATCAGTTCCGAAAGTTTTAGAACTCCAGACAGTATGTAAACTATGCACACAATCTAAACTGTGTACATATTGTAAGGAGGAAGAGTTAGCTTGCCAATTCTGTCCCCTCCTCCCCCACTGGTCTTGACTCCTGCTTGGACCCATTTCCACATTGTCAGCAGCCCCTTCGGAAGCCTTTTCCGAATGGCTATTCTTCCCATGGGAACCTAGACCATCGGCAAGATATTTGACCAAGTGGGGCAGAATGCCAATTTATCCTCACCTGATCTGCAGACACAGACACCTTCCGGAGGTGGATGCAATGGGAAGCCTGTTTGCCGTCTCCGGCCCTGACATGGACCAACCAGTTATGCACCACAACCAAACAACTCATTGAGTGACACATGGATCAGGATGCTTTTTCCCTTTTCCTGTCAATCGTCCACAACAGTGGCTTGGGAGGTTTTTGAGCTACTGAAACATGGGCAGGATTTTGGGTTTTCGGTTGGGACCCTGATGTCGGGGTTAAATGGGAGTCACGACCCAGCACGATGTGGGAAACAGTCGCTCGCCAGTGATTTTCCCCAAGTTGACCAATTAGTGGCCAGCAGGCGGGCTCGCTGTCTAATTAAGGTCGGTGGGTGGGCACTAGAAGCTGGAGGGCCAGTAGGAGGCCCTCGCACACTGAAGGAGCTGCAGCCTGCCATTGCAGGTAAGTGAGAGAGAGGGCACCTCTGTCTTGAGGTGCCCTCTCTGCAACTTTTAAAAGTTTTATATTAAAAAATGGCCAAGCCACCGTTGTAGCCAGGCAGAGGGCAAGGGCCTCAAAGCATGCCTGAAGTGCTGGAGCCCCGGTCTGCTGCTGAAGACAGCTTCCAAGCAACTGGCCTAGATCCCGACAGTGCCAGGGACTCGCAGGCCTCTGAGCACTGGCCTGTTAAGGCCGGGAAGATGGTCTGGGGATGGGATAGTACCAGCAATTTTCACACCTGCACTCCTACATACTCACCCCAATATGGGGACGGAAATTCTGCCCATGGAATTCTAGGCAGACTAGTTCCACATGACATACCACCCTCCTCTCCACCACCTTCCAGTCTCATCTCTTGTAAAGGCTCCCACACCAGACCAGGGAACATGTGAAATGCTTCTGTAATCCCTGGGGCTGTACCTTGGATCCGAGCCTCCCAAATGGCTTTTAATGTTGCAAGTTGTCCTAACCTCTGTGCTAGCTGCTACTACACACAAAGCACTGACCACTCAAGATGGGATTAGTAAGAGTGTAAGGTGAACTCTTTATTTAAGGATGGTTCTGCATGTACAGACAGACCTTCTCTGTACAGGTACGTCTTAAGGCTGCTCCCAAACCAGAAGTCACATGGTGTGTGACAGCTCTTATAGTGCTGGCAAGATAACATAGCCACACCTCTTAAAGGTGTACAACAGGGTTGTCCAACCTTTTCAGGCGGAGGGTCACATTACGATCTTTGCTCAGCCCAGGGGGGCAAGTGAGCAAATTTTGAAAGATAAAGCATTAAAAATTTATCTTACTAATAAAAACAGCAACAAATGTGCATTTTTGTGAAGAAGGTTTAACTGAGAAGACTAATTTATTGACTTACTTTCTTGTCACTATATGGAAAACTGATTTAGTGACATACCTGGCATTGTTTCGATGCAGAGTATTCTGGATAGATATCTATCTGTCAGGAGTGATCTTGATCTCTTGCTCTGTCTCTGTCTCTCTCTCTTTCCCAGTGTTTCCCTCCCCTCCCCACCCTGTGTTGTTTCCCCTCCTCCCCTCAGTGTCGTCCTCACTCTCTGTGTTCTCCCCTGTCGAAGGAGCCTTGGTGCGTTGCTGCAGTGCATCTTGTAGATGGTACACACTGCTGCCACTGTGCGCCGGTGGTGGAGGGAGTGAATGTTTGTAGATGGGGTGCCAATCAAGCAGGCTGCTTTGTCCTGGATAGTGTCGAGCTTCTTGAGTGTTGTTGGAGCTGCACCCATCCAGGCAAGTGGAGAGTATTCCATCACACTCCTAACTTATTGCCTTGTAGATGGTGGACAGGCACTGGGGAGTCAGGAGGTGAGTTACTCATCGCAGACATTCCTAGCCTCTGACCTGCTCTTGTAGCCACGGTATTTATATGGCTTCTCCAGTTCAGTTTCTGGTCAATGGTAGCCCCTAGGATGTTAATAGTGGGGGATTCAGCGATGGTAATGCCATTGAATGTCAAGGGGAGTTTGTTAGATTCTCTCTTGTTGGAGATGGTCATTGCCTGGCACTTTTGCAGCGCAAATGTTACTTGCCACTTATCAGCCCAAGCCTGTTTCCGCCCGCTCTCTTTGTTCCCCCCTCTCTGTTTTCCCCCCCTCTTTGTTCCCCCCTCTTTGTTCTCCCCTCTCTTTGTTCTCCCCTCTCTCTCTGTTCCCCCCTCTCTCTCTGTTCCCCCCTCTTTTCCGTCTCTCTCTGTTTTGCCCCCTCTCTCTGTTCCCCCCTCTCTCTCTGTTCACCCCCTCTCTTTTCTGTCTCTCTCTGTTTTGCCCCCTCTCTCTCTGTTCCCCTCGCTCTCCTTGTTTCCCACCTCTCTCTCTGTTTCCCCCCTCTCTCTGTCCCTCCTCTCTCTCTCCTCTCTTTCTTTGTTCCCCCCTCTCTTTGATCCCCCCTTCTCTCTGTTCCCTCTCTCTCTCTTTTCCCTGCCCCCCTCACCCCCTCTCCCTCTGTCTGACAGTTGCAATGAGTGGGTGTGCTCAGCACAGCAGCTTTGTGGTTGGTCAGTTCGTTTAAAAACATCATGCTGCGTTTCACAGCTGGCAGCTGTTGAAGCAGGAATGCGCTTCCCAACATTGGACGATTCAGGGTTTTCTGGTGAGCTTTAAAAAAAGTCAGAAAACCCTGTAACTGCTTCAGCTGTGAAACTGACAGCACCATGTTTTTAAAAAGGCCACTCTGAGAAGAAAACAATGGGAAATTTCCCACCTACAGTTGTAGAGCCCTGGGGAGGATGAGGAACGGCTCCGGGTACAGTTTGCATCTGTGAACCAGAAGGAAAGCTTTGGCGGGTGGGATCCTGGCCCACGGGCCATATGTTGGACAACCTACCACACACAACATCCTTTTCCTAAATAGGAAACTATCCCCCTCAATTTTTTTTATTTGTATGTAGGATGTGGGTGTCACTGACTAGACCAGCAGTTATTGCCCATCCTGAATTGCCCTTGAACTGAGTGACTTGCTAGGCCATTTCAGAGTCAACCACATTGCTGTGGGTCTGGAGTCACATGTCGGCCAGGCGAGGTAAGGACAGCAGATTTCCTTCCCTAAAGGATATTAGTGAACCAGATGGTTTTTTACAACAATGGTTTCATGATCACCATTAGACTAGCTTTTTTTCAAATTTCAGATTTATTAATTGAATTCAAACTTCACCATCTGCTGTGGTGGGATTTGAATCCATGTCCCCAGAACATTACCCTAGCCTTTGGATTACTAGTCCAGTAACTGCTCCACCATAGGTAGAAGCTGACCATGTACAATGCAACAGCAATAATATTAACTATATGCAATTCAACATTAGTTAGGAGGTAAACGTAACGTAGTACAGAACAGTAAAAGAAACATGCGAGTAGATCAGTCGTAATGTCAGGGTGGTTTAATCAAATGGCCTGATTTTGAAAAAGGACAACAGGTCTTGGAATCCAGAGCAGATGTGAGTAGACTTGACTGTATGGGCGTGGAATGCGTAGACTCTGTCTGGAGCGTCATTTTAGATCTTGTCCAATTTGAGATAGAATCTTCCATGGATCTGGAATCACAGACTGTGACCTCTATTTCCTATGCAATGCAGCAGCAGTAGAAGTAGTAACTTTGTACAAATGTGGTTCTGGTTGAACGCTGGAGACTTGTGCAGTACTCCATGTACCAGTTACAGGATTCAGTATCGTGACCTGCTGTCCTACTGCTAATGTTGAAAGTTCACTCCCAGCATGACTATCGTGCACCTCTTTCATCTTTCCCCATTGCTCCAAAAGAACTTCCCTAACTTCAGGGTAGGTTATTTTCACAGGAGTGTGCTTTGTTTTGGGTGCACTGGGCAGAGTTTGAGCTGGAGATGCGGTCGAGTGGGCAGTAACAGGCTGTACTGATTCCTCAGTCTCTTCTTTAGATAGGAAGCCACAAAATGGCCAAAACAGCTTCTATCTTCTGGCCACAGTATGGGAAGAGTTTAAAGATCATTCTGGGACTGCGGCCTTTCTTGCACTCACTTGCTTCAGGACCTTGCCGAGTCGTGTCTGAGGTCTGGAGGGAGGCATTGCTTGGCGCTGCCCAATGCCATGTATTATTACCAGGCTCAGATTCCTGCATGCCTGTAGTCCAGTGATAGCAGGTTCATCCGTTTGGACAATGTAAAAAAAAGTTGTGTTTTCCAATCCGAATCACTGTATTTGCATTTAATCTTGATGATCCTAAACATGGGATCGAGGACCTATTATACACGGTTGGTTGGGCATTTTTTGGCATCACCATGGCTCGCCATTTACCTAGATGCATGCCTTTTAAGATGCGTAGAGGTAAGATATTCACGCTGGCACCTGTGTCCACCTTCACCCAGAGCACATGCATCCCTTCCTTTTTCAGACTAGAACACGAAGAGATGTAAACGCCTCCAGTGGAGTAATCGAATCAATGCATTCAGTGAAATTAACAATGTGAAATGACTGTTCCTCTTGCCCACTTGAACTTGGACTCTCACCATCATCATCATCACTATTGTTGACGTCATCTGCAACCTCGTGGCTGTATTGGTTGTGATGTGAAGTACGACTGTGAAGCTTGTCAAGGCATGAAGCCTTCTTACGGTCTGCCCAACTATGGTCAAGACTCTCACCAGCAGCATCTGTCTTGGCTTTCCAACACTGATGGTTCCAGTGACCCCTGACACCACGTGCTTTGCAGGTGCCATTAAATTCTTGCATAAACCTTTTGCATGGTTTCCTGTACTTGGAATCCTTACTCACTGCACCAATGGTATTCGCAGCACATAGGGCTTGTAAACTCTTAGCCTGCAATGATGGACTTGAATCTTCGACCATCATTGAACAAGGCGTCCTCTGTATACCCCTTGAGCTTCTCTAAAAAAATCCCTCTGGAACGCTTCTATTGTTGTGGATGCAATCACACGCTCAATGATGTGGTCTACCAAGTCAGTCTCCGTGAAGCCACATTCGTGGCCCTCAGCTCGACATCGACTGACAAACTGGTCATTGAAAGGACATGAATTCAAGTCGATGGACCCGAAAATTGAGTCTGAAACAAAGTTGATCCTCTAATGTGGACCAGATTTTCGCGGGATGCTTCTGCTCTTCTTCGTTAAGACCAGAAGTGTGAAGGCAATGTAAGCCTTCATTGCCAATTACAATGCGCATTTTCACTGCTTGCTTCTGTGGATATGTGATTGCTAAGTCATCGAAACATAGCTCGACTCTTTGCTTGAAGAGTTGAAATTCTGATAGCAGGCCAGATGCTTCCAATTGATGGTAGGGAACTTCACAAAAGAGGGGGACAATGCTAAGAAGGAGGAGTGTGAAGTATTGGATGTGATAAACACAGGGAGAAAGGAAGTATTAAGGGAATTAGCATCATTGAAAGTGGATAAATCATCACGGCTGGATGAAGTATACCCCAGGCTGTTAAAAGAAGCCAGGGAGGAAATAGTGGAAGTTCTGACCATCATTTTCCAATCCTCACTGGATGCAGGTTTAGTGCCGGAGGTTTGGAGGTCTGCTAATGTTGTACCTTTGTTTAAAAAGGGAGTGAGGGACAGACCAAATATTTACAGGCCAGTCAGTCTAACCTCGGTAGTGGGCAAATTATTAGAATTAATTCTGAAAGACAGGATAAACTGTCACTTAGAAAGGCACAGATTAATCAAGGATAGTCAGCATGGATCTGTGAAGGGAAGTCATGTCTGACTAACTTGATTGAACTTTTTGAGGAAATAACAAAGAGGATAGATGAGGGTAGTGCAATTGATATGGTCTACATGGATTTTAGCAAGGTTTTTGACAAGGGCCCACATGGCAGACTGGTTATAATAAAAAAGCCCATGGGATCCAGGGAAATGTAACAAGCTGGATGCAAAATTGCCTCAGTGGCAGAAAACAAAGAGTAATTGTTGACGGGTGTTTTTGTGACTGGAAGTCTGTTTCCAGTGGGATTCTACAGGGCTTAGTACTGGGTCCCCTGCTTTTTGTGGTATATATTACTGATTTGGCAGTATATGTAGGAAGAATATAAAGAAGTTTGCAGACAACACAAAAGTTAGCCACATGGTTGATAACAAGGAGGACTGCTGTAGACTGCAGGAAGATGTCAATGGACTGGTCAGGTGGGCAGAAAAGTGGCAAATGGAATTTAATCCAGAGAAGTGTGAGGTGATGTATTTGGGGAAATCAAACAAGGCAAAGGAATACACAATAAATGGGAGGATACTGAGAGGTGTAGAAGAAGTGAGGGACCTTGGTATGTATGTCCACAGATCCCTGAAGGTAGCAGGGCAGGTCGATAAGTTGGTTAAGAAGTTTGATGAAAGTGGTTCTATTTTTTAATTATTTTATAAAATTTATAATTATGGATATTGGTTTATTTGGGAAAATGAAAAGATTCCATAGATGTGTTTTTTTTACAAGGGTCACTGAGAAGTCTTGTTTGAAAACAAACCCTTATTGGACGTCACATGCCTTAAGCTCAATAAACAACAGAAAACTTAGTGACTTGGGGGAGATGTTTACCGAGAAGTGACATGTCAAGATTTATGGTGGTCGGGATGTTTTGCTTTTGGGATATTGTTTCGGTTCAATTGGGGTGTGGACTGTATTGAAAGCAGTTGGGTTTGTAGCCTGCTGAAAAACACCCAGCTCCTTTATCTGTACCTCAGTCGTAACAGAAGGCATATGGAATCCTTTTTTTAACCAAAGCATGGAATATAAGAGTAGGGAGGTTATGCTGGAACTACTGCCTCAAAGGGTGGTAGCGGCAGAAAACCACATCTCGTTTAAAAGATGCCTGGATGTGCACCTGAAGCGCCATAACCATTTTTATTTTATTCATTCACGGGATGTGGGCGTCACTGGCTATGCCAGCATTTATTGCCCATCCCTAATTGCCCTTGAGAAGGTGGTGGTGAGCTGCCTTCTTGAACTGCTGCAGTCCATGTGAGGTAGGTTCACCCACAGTATTGTTAGGATTTTGACCCAGCGACAGTGAAGGAACGGCGATATAGTTGTCAGGATGGTGTGTGACTTGGACGGGAACTTGCAGGTGGTGATGTTCCCATGCATCTGCTGCTTTTATCCTTTGAGGTGGTGGAGGTCTGCAGAGCTACAGAGCGAATGCTGGAAAGTGGGATTAGGCAGGGTGTCTTTTTTCTTTGGTCGGCGCAGACATGATAGGCCAAGCAGCCTCCTTCCTTGCCGTTAACTTTCTATGATTCTATATACACAAGCTTTCCAGGTGTAATTGGTGTTGTCCAACCTTTTTGCATGGGGGGGCCACGTTACAATTTTTGTCGTCCATAGGGGGGCTGCTGAGACAATTTCAGAAAGATAAAGGCATTAAAAAGTTATCTTACTATTAATCAAAACAACAACAAATGTGCATTTTGTGAAGGAGTTTTAAATGAGAAAACAAATCTATTGACTTACTTTCTCATCACTATGTTGGACACTGATTTAGTGAGATACCTGGTATTTTTCTGCTTGCACAAGTAGTCGATGTTTGACCGCACACTTGTTGTAGTGAGCGGAGTATTCTGGATAGACGTCCATCTGTCAGGAGTGATCTTGATCACTGTCTGTGTCTCTTGGTGTGAGTTAAGACATAGGCAGTAGAGTTTTGGATGAGCTTAAGTTGAGTCTTGGCAGGGTAAGGGGGAAATGGGAGAATTGTTAGGAGTTAATGGCGCCTGCGGTGTTTGAAGAGGTGGGTGGGGGATGGGGTATGTGTGGGATGCTAAGATAACATCTCCTGATAAATCTATGTCTAAGACCATGGTTGAATGTCTTCAGCAACTGCACTTTCACACCCTATCCCCGCATGCCTTGATTCCCTTAGTGTCCCAAAATCTATTGGCATCTTTCTTGAATATACTCAATGACTGAGCATACTTAGCTCTCTATGGTAGAGAATTCCAAAGATTCACAACCCTCTGAGTGAACTGGGAACCTCAGACTGCCACGTTTCTGCAGGTCTCACTCGATGATGCCAGGTCTTTAGTTAAAACTGGAAGTGAGGAGTCATATTCCTTCCCTTTTGGAGGCAGGAATGGCTGAATTTGACAACAGGAAGAAAAGTGATTTGAGACATGGTGACCAAAGGCCAGATTTTCAAATGCCGGCAGGTTTGGGACCCTGTGCGGGTATGATTTTAAAAACTCACAGTCCCAGAGGTCGTCTCTGGATCCCGACACCTCCGGGACATCCTGCAATGTTCCAATTGCTGGCGGGGGGATGGAACAGGGAACCCGCACGCCTCTGATTAATAGCCCATTAAACTCCTTTAGAAGCTTGTAAACAGGCCGGGGAGGTCGGCACTGCAATTTTTAATGGAGATTTCGGCGAACCCCGACAGTCTGGTGCATGTTAATTCACAGTTGTTGGGTTCACTGCGGGGCGAAGGAAAAGTCTCCAGCCCAATTAGGGCATTAGCATTTAAAAATAGCGTCACATAAGCAACGCACTGGAGGTGAGGGATTGGGACTCAGAATTCATTCGGGCGTTGCGTTTCTGACCCCGCTTTGAAAGTGCGGCCCCAAGTGTCTCCGTTTGAGTCCACTTGCTTGGGGTCTTCTTGTAAAAGTTGTGATGCTGAATGGGCAACTTGTATTACATAGTTACATAGAATTGCATAGTACTTACAGCATAAAAACAGACCATTCGGCCCAACTGGTCTATGTCAGTGGTTTTGCTCCCCCTACTCTACTTCATCCAACTATCCTTCTTTTACTTTCTCCCTCATGTGCATAACTAGCTTCCCTGTAAATGCCACTAGGCTATTAGCCTCAATTACTCACTGTGGTAGCGAGTTCTTCATTCTCAGCACTCTCTGGGTAAAGAAGTTTCTCCTGAATCCCCTACTGGATTCATGATCTTACACTGATGAACTCTAGTTTTAGTCTCCCCCCACCCCCGCCCCCCGCACCACAAGTGGAAACATCATCTTCTCTACATCCACCTTATCAAGCCCTTTCATGATCTTAAAGACCTCTGTTGGGTCAACCCTCAGTCTTCTCCTGTCCAGAGGAAAGAGCTCCAGCCTGTCCAGTCATTCTTGATAGGTATAACCTGTCAGATCCTTGTAACTCTTTTTTGCACCTTCTCTAGTGCCCCTGTATCCTAGCGCTAGCTGTAGTCAGGGAAGGCTTAATCTGATGTAACTCTGTGAGTCATGTACTTAAAATACCAGAAGAGCTGGGGCTTCATCCAAAGACTAGAATAGTGGTTTCCTCAGAGTAAAGTGATGTGAAACTGTAACCCAGACTTTCGCGATCTGGAGCCTCATTGATCTTTCTCAGGAGTGTCCTGAACTCTGCCAGTGATATGTCCAGTGCACTGTGCATCACCTCAAGCTAAAATGAGGGCTGAAAGTGAAATTTGTGCTCGGAAAGAGTGAGACAGGTTACAAACCCAGAAGCGAGGACATTACCAAAAAAAAATTGCATTTATAAAACTAACCAAATACGTGGCACTGTTTGGGGGTGGTTGCGACTTTAATGGAAATAGAAATTGGGGGAGATGTAAAAAAGGCTGGAAATTCCTTATCACCTGTTTTAGAATATCGCACAGTCAAAAATTACCCCCAAAGAATGAGATCTTGTAGATCTAATAGTGTGCTCCATGTTATAGCTCTGTGAACCAACCTATGAAACTAGAATTCCTCCAGTTCAGGCCTCTTGTATATGCCGTTTTCCTTCACCGTATCATTGGTGACCGTGTCTTCAGCTGTTTTGCTCGAAGCTCTGGAACCTCTCCACCTCTTTCTCCTCCTTTAACACGCTCCCTAACTCTTATCTCTTCGACCAAGTTGTCCCAATATCTCCTTACGAGGCCAAGTGTCAAATTTTATTGGATTTTGTTCCTGTGAAGTGCCTTGCAATGCTTTACTATGTTAAAGGCGCTATATAAATTGCAAGTTGTTGTTGCCTGCTAATTGAGCAGAATTGAAGCGTGAACCTCTGAGTGAAAAAAAGTGAAATAAATGGTAACAAGCTTAAAATTAAAGAATAGATTTTAGCCTGTTAGATTGTAGAGAATCAAATGGAACTTCCAAAAGGGAAATAGGATTAATGTTAACCAGATGGTTAACCTCATTACAGTCAAGTCCCACAGTCACCAGAAACTGACCCAGCTTTAGTTTTTACAAGGGTCAACGACCTTTACCGTCACGACTGAGCCATTAGCTAAAGAAATCCGCACTGACCTGGAGATAAGGGAGTCAGTGTGCTTGCCAGACATCACGGATTCTCACCACATGCAGTTCTCTTGCCCTTTGGACCCTTGAAGTCAATGCCCTTCAAGTAACATAATCATAATTAAAGGATTCAGAGCTATATAAGACAAAGCAACAACGATAAAAGGCTTGCTCTTTGGCATATCTCAAAGCATATCCTCTTTCACATAGACTGCACTCAGACAGCAAGTTGTGGTGATCTGGAATGCGCTGCCTGACAGGGCGGTGGAAGCAGATGCAATAGTAACTTTCAAAAAGGGAATTGGATAAATACTAAAAAAGGAAAAAAATATGGTCATGGGGATAGAGAAGGGGAGTGGATAGCTCTTTCAAAGGGCTGGTACAGACACTATGGGCTGAATGGCCTCCTTCTTTGATCTGAGGGTCAATATAACCTCGAATACCAAAATCTTTGCAAAGCCAGCTTTCTGGTAATACCTAAACACATCCAGGATACTTCTCTCTTGACTTGGACCCCAATAACACAGTAGGAGATGAAACAGTATTCTGAATACTCCCAATCAGGATCATCTAAGGCGTCTTGGAAAAGATGAAAACAACTTGCATTGATATCACACCTTTCCGTGTTCAGTTGCAGCAAGACTCGGCCAACATCCAGGCATGAGCCAGGTAAAACTAAAAAAACGAAAATAAAATAACCAAATTTTAAAAAACTAAACATAAAAAGGGGGGGGGGGCCCCGTCATGCTCTGAAATGATTGAACTCAGTATTCAGTCTGGCAGGCTGTAGCGTGCCTAACCGGTAAATGAGATGCTGTTCCTCGAGCTTGTTATTTTTTCTTTTCTTTTTTTCTTTTCTCTTTTTTTATTTGGTTATTTTATTTTAGTTTGTTTAGTTTGTTCCAACTGTGCTTTTAGTTTGTGCTTGGAATGCTTTGTGCTTTACAATCAATTCACACCCTCTCTGTACTAATGCTTTGTCTTTCACCACGCAATTAACATACCTTCTGGTCAGTTATTCCTGTGACCCTCTGTCCTATCAACATCTTCTCTTTTGTTATTTCTTGCTCCACCACCGCCACCCCCCCCCTCCCCACCCCCCCACTTTCCTTGCTTAAAACCTTTTCAATTTCTAATATCTGCCAGTTCTGATGAAGGGTCACTGACCTGAAACATTAACTCTGCTTCTCGTAGCATTCGTAACAAGGTTGACGAGTTAACGGCACAAATAATCGCGAATAAATATGATTTGGTAGCCATTACGGAGACATGGTTACAGGTTGGTCAGAACTGGGAGTTAAATATCCAGGGGTACCAGACTATTCGGAAGGACAGACAGGAAGGTAAGGGAGGTGGTGTAGCTCTGATACTCAAGGACGACATCAGGGCGGTGCTGAGAGATGATATAGGTTCTATGGAGAATGAGGTTGAATCCATTTGGGTGGAAATTAGAAACTCTAAAAAGAAAAAGTCATTGATAGGTGTAGTCTATAGGCCACCAAATAATAACATCACATTGGGGCGGGCAATAAACAAAGAAATAACTAATGCCTGTAAAAATGGTACGGCAATTATCATGGGGGATTTTAATCTACATGTAGATTGGTCGAACCAGCTCAGTCAGGGTAGCCTTGAGGAGGAATTCGTTGAGTGTATCCGTGATAGTTTTCTTGAACAGTATGTAATGGAACCGACGAGGGAGCAAGCTATCCTAGATCTAGTCCTGTGTAATGAGACAGGAATAATTAATGACCTCATAGTTAGGGATCCTCTTGGAAGGAGTGATCACAGTATGGTTGAATTTAGAATACAGATGGAGAGTGTGAAGATAAAATCCAATACCAGGGTCCTGTGCTTGAACAAGGGGGACTACAATAGAATGAGGGAGGACTTGGCTAAAGTGGACTGGAAACAAAGATTTTATGGTGGGACAGTTGACGAGCAGTGGAGGACTTTCAAAGCAATTTTTCAAAGTGCTCAGCAAAAGTATATGCCAGTGAAAAGGAAGGACTGGAAGAAAAGGGGTAATCTGCCATGGGTGTCTAAGGAAATAAGGGAGGCTATCAAATTGAAAGAGAAGGCATACAAAGTGGCTAAAAGCAGCATGAAACTAGAAGATTGAGAAAACTTTAAGGGTCAACAGAAAGCTACAAAAAGAGCTATAAAGAAAAGTAAGATAGAACATGAGAAAAAACTAGCACAGAATATAAAGACAGATAGCAAAAGTTTCTTTAAATATATAAAACGAAAAAGAGTGGCTAAAGTAAACGTTGATCCTTTAGAGGATGAGAAGGGGAATTTAGTTATGGGATATGATGAAATGGCCGAGGCATTGAACAAGTATTTTGTATCGGTCTTCACAGTGGAGGACATTAATAACATGCCAGTAATTGACAAAGAGACGAACGTAGGTGAGGACCTGGAAACAATCATTATTACGGAAGAGGTAGTGTTGGGCAAGCTAATGGAGCTAAGGATTGATAAGTCTCCTGGCCCTGATGGAATGCATCCCAGGGTACTAAAAGAGATGGCGGGAGAAATAGCAGGTGCACTGACGGTAATTTTCCAAAATTCACTGGACTCTGGGGTAGTCCCAGCTGATTGGAAAACAGCAGATGTGACGCCACTGTTTAAAAAGGGAGGTAGACAAAAGATGGGGAATTATAGATCGGTTAGCTTAACCTCTGTAGTGGGGAAGATGCTTGAGTCTATTATCAAGGAAGAAATAGCAGGGCATCTCAATAGAAATTGTCCCGTTGGGCAGACGCAGCATGGGTTCATGAAGGGCAGGTCATGCTTGACAAATCTTTTGGAATTCTATGATGACATTACGAGCAAGGTGGACAATGGGGACCCAGTGGATGTGTTGTACCTTGATTTCCAAAAGGCCTTCGACAAGGTGCCGCACAAGAGGCTGCTGCATAAGATAAGGAGGCATGGCATTAGGGGTAAAGTATTAGCATGGATAGAGGATTGGTTGACTAACAGGAAGCAGAGAGTGGGGATAAATGAGTGCTATTCTGGGTGGCAATCAGTCACTAGTGGTGTGCCTCAGGGATCGGTGTTGGGACCGCAATTATTTACAATTTATATAGATGATTTGGAGTTCGGGACCACATGTAGGGTGTCAAAGTTTGCAGATGACACTAAGATGAGTGGCAGAGCAAAGTGTGCAGATGGCTGTGAAACTTTGCAGAGGAACATAGATACATTGAGTGAGTGGGCAAAGGTCTGGCAGATGGAATACAATGTTAATAAATGTGAAGTCATTCATTTTGGTAGGAGTAACAGTAAAAAGGATTATTACTTGAATGGTAAAAGGTTGCAGCATGCTGCTATGCAGAGGGACCTAGGTGTCCTTGTGCATGAATCGCAGAAGGTTGGTCTGCAGGTACAGCAAGTAATTAGGAAGGCAAATGGAATTTTGTCCTTCATTGCTAAAGGGATTGAGTTTAAAAGCAGAGAGGTTATGTTGCAGCTGTATAAGGTACTGGTGAGGCCGCACCTGGAGTACTGTGTGCAGTTTTGGTCTCCTTACTTGAGAAAGGATATACTGGCACTGGAGAGGGTGCAGAGGAGGTTCACTAGGTTGATTCCGGAGTTGAGGGGGTTGGCTTATGAGGAGAGACTGAGTAGATTGGGGTTATATTCATTGGAGTTCAGAAGAATGAGGGGGGATCTTATAGAAACATATAAAATCATGAAGGGAATAGATAAGATACAAGTAGAGAGGATGTTTCCACTGGCAGGTGAAGCTAGGACAAGAGGGCATAGCCTCAAGATTAGAGGGAGCATATTTAGGACTGAATTAAGAAGGAACTTCTTCACCCAGAGGGTTGTTAATCTATGGAATTCCTTGCCCAGTGAAGTAGTTGACGCTTCTTCAGTAAACGTCTTTAAAGCTAAGGTAGATATCTTTTTGAACAATAAAGGAATTAAGGGATATGGTGAGAGCGCGGGTAAGTGGATCTGAGTCCACGAAAAGATCAGCCATGATCTTATTGAATGGCGAAGCAGGCTCGAGGGGCCGGACGGCCTACTCCTGCTCCTAGTTCTTATGATCTCTCTCCACAGATGCTGCCAGACCTGCTGAGTATTTCCAGCATTTCTTGTTTTTATTTCAGATTTCCAGCATCTGCAGTATTTTGCTTTTATTGACGTACTATGAAAGTTCAGTCACTGTTGTAATAAGGAAGCAAGCAGCCAATTTGTGCACAGCAAGCTCCCTGTGATGTGATAATGACCAGATAATCTGTTTTAGTGATGTTGGTTGAAGCATAAACATTGGTCCTGGGAAGAACTCCCCTACTCTTCTTCGAAATAGTGCCATGTGGTCTTTTACATTCAACTGAGGGGGTAATACAGGGCCTTGGTTTAATGTCCCATGTGAAAGATTGCACTGCCTCAGTACGGCACTGGAATGTCAGCTTAGATTACATGCTCAAGTCTCTTGAGTGGGACTCAAACCCACAACCATCTGACTCATAGGTAGAAGTACTACCCACTGGGCAGTGGCTAAGTAACATTGTCTGGTTAAGTTGATCATGCTTTAGTGTCACTTTGCATCAAGGCAGCAATACAGGAAAATATCTAAACATAGATACCTGGTTAGGTGTTACAGGAGGGCCTTGAATGTCAGCTAGAAATAAACCACCACCTTTCCAGAAAGCCAATGGCCTTTTATTGAAAACACACATAGACCTGTGCCTTATGATAACCAAATCTGAAATTGGACTTTGTAGTCTTTTAACCCATTATCTGTTATGGAGATTAGCATTTCTTGTAATACCTCAAAAATCCAATAGAGCAAAACTAATGCAGTTTAAATAAACTTTCAGTGAAATGCAAATTGGATTGCTTTTTCAAAAGAGCTGGCGCAGGTATGATGGGCCATATAGTTGTCTTCTGTGCTGTAAGACTAAAACTGCCAATGGGCCTGGTTTTTATGCTGAACAGTTCCTCGTCTTCTTGGCATAGCTTTTGCCTCTTCACTTCCATGTAAGTTCTACAGCTGGTTTCCTGTGACAGATATAAACAGGTTTAAAATTCAACTCAAGATTAGTCGAGGCTTTTCCCACTTCCCATCGCTGGTGTATAAAATTTAAAATCCATAGTGTACTGTTCATTGCATTTACTGTTTCACGAACAACTCCAGAGAATATAAGCGCATTCTACTCAATCTCTCTTCCTAAAACAGCCCTCTCATCTCGGGAATCAATCTAGTGAACTTTCGTTGCAATCCCTCTAAGGTAAATACATTAGGACCCTACTATAACGCGGTCCACTATAGCACAGAACTTTGTATAACAGGGTCTGTCTCAGACCCAAAAAGAGTAACAGATGAGAAAAAAGAAATGGTAAGGGTTTTAGTAAGCATGTGAAAGATAAAGTAATTAAAGATTGTGTAGGACTGCTTAGGGGTAAATCTCTTTGCAGAGAATGAACGCATAGTAGAAGCATGGTGAAGATATTAGATTAGCATGGTGATTAGATATTAGTGTATAAACCATTAGGTCCTCATGACATACATCCTAGGCTGTTGAAGGAAGTCAACAGCTCTGAACAGAATTCTTCAATCTTCTTAGATGTGTAAATTATGCTGAGTGACTGGATGTCACATCGTTCAGTAAGTAAAGGAAAGAAAGATAAACTAAGTACCTGCAGCCATGTTAGTTTTTTTTCTATTTGTTTCATGAGATCTGGGCGTCACTGGCCAGGCCAGCATTTATTTTCCATCCCTAATTGCCTTTGAGAAGGTGGTGGTGAGCTGTCTTCTTGAACCGTTGCAGTCCTTGGGTGTAGGTACACCCACAGTGCTGTTAGGAAGAGAGTTCCAGGATTTTGACCCAGCAACAGTGAAGGGACGGCGATATAGGTCCAAGCCAGGATGGTGTGTGGGATGGAGGGGAACTTGCAGGTGGTTGTGTTCCCATGCATCTGCTGCCCTTGTCATTCTAGGTGATAGAGACCATGGGTTTGGAAGCTGCTGTCGAAGGAGGGTTGGTGAGTTGCTGCAGTGCATCTTGTAGATGGTACACACTGCTGCCACTGTGCGTCAGTGATGGAGGCAGTGAATGTTGAAGGTGGTGGATGGGGTGCTGATCACACAGGCTGCTTTGTCCTGGATGGTGTTGAGCTTCCTGTGTGAGCTGCACCCATCCAGGCAAGTGGAGAGTATTCCATCACACTCCTGACTTGTGGACAAACTCTTCAAATCTAGAATCCAAAATCGAATTAGTGAATATTTAGAAATTCAGAAGGTAATAAATCACAGCCAACATGGATTTAGCAAAGGCAAATAATACGATGGAATTTCTTTTGAAATAACTGTGTAAGTAAAGAGAATGCTGCAGTTGTAGTGTGTATAAATTTTCATGAAGTCATTTGCAACTGGATAATTTACACAAGCAAAAATATAAACAAAAAAAGAATGTAAGTTGTAACATGCATTATTCTGGCTTGCTGCTTTTGAAAGGACCTCGTTCTATCGTGGTCTCACCTATAACGCAGTCTAGAGATATGGTCCCCATGGACTGCGTTATAGAGGGACCCCAGTGTATATCCTTTCTTAGGCAAGAGACAAAAACTGTACACTGTGCTCCAAGTGTGGCCTCATCATGCCCTGTATAATTGTAGCAAGACTTCTTTACTCTTATACTCCAATTCCTTTGTAATAAAAGCTAACATACATTTTGCCTTCCTAATTGCTTGCTATACTTGCATGGTAACTTCATGTGATTCCCGTACAAGGGCATCCAAATCCATTTGAATCCCAGCGTTTACTAATCTCCAACCTTTTTAAAAAATGTTCTGCCTTTCCGTTCTTCCTATCAAAATGGATAATTTCACATTTCCCAATGTTATACTCCACCTGCCAGCTTCTTGTCCAATCACTGGTCTATATCCCTTTGCAGCCTCTTTACGTCCTCATCCCAGCTTACTTTCACACTGAGCTTTGCCTTGTTATTACATGACAGGTAATGCAAGAAGGTTGAGAATTGTTGTTCTGCATTTCGGTAGCAGTTAAGCAAGTGATCTGAAATGCCAGCCCTCTCACTGTCCTGTGCTGTATGAAGCTGACCACAAGGTCTCTGGTTAGATGGAGCCAGCTGACCAATCCTCCTAGCAGTTAGATGTCTGGCAGAATGTCGGTTTTCTGATCTTCCACTAGCCGGAGAACAGTGAAGAGCACAGATCAAATTGAGTAGTGAGCAGGAATGATTGAACATTGGGTAGTTTTCCTTCATTCTCTTTGGGGGGGTGAGCAAAATTTATAAAGATTGCTCCCTGAGAAGATTAAATGGGTGGGCTAGAGTCCGTGATCAGGCTGCTTGCATTGTTGTCAGTGGGTAGCCCTCCAGTCTCTGAGTCAGCAGGCTGTGGGTTCAAGTTCCAGACCAGGACTCAGCACCAAGAGCAAGGATGAGACTCTAGTACAGTACTGAGGGAGTGCTGCACTCACAGCGGTGTATCTTAAATGAGATGTTAAACTGAGACTCTGTCTGCCCTCTCGGGTGGATGTAATAGATCCCATGGCACTATTTTTGAAGAAGAGCAGGGGGAGTTCTCCTGGTGCCCTGGTTAATATTTATCCCTCAATCAGTATCACAAAAACAGATGATTTTAGTCATTATCACATTACTGTTTGTAGGAGCTTCCTGTGCACAGATTGGCTGCCGTGTTTCCTACATTTCAACAGAGACTACGCTTCAAAAAGTACTTCATTGGCTGTAAAGCACTTTGGGATGTTCAGTGGTCATGAAAGGTGCTATATAAATGCAAGTCTTTCTCTTACATGGGCTGTCGAAGGTGAATAAATGGGTAAGTAGAGTGCATGATAGAGTAACATGCATATGGGCTGTGGAAAGAGCAGGTTTGATGTTGCAAATGGCCTTTCCTCAGTTCCTCAGAAAGTTATTACTTGATTTGGTATATGTGATATTTTTACAATTGTCTTCCTTCAACTTTGAGCTTGGACAGTGAGTGTTGAGAATGAAACCATGGGGCACATCACAGATTGACTCTGTACTCGTCTGATACTCACTTTCCAGAAGGGTTTATTGCCAGATGGTAAGACAAAACCTGGTGTCAAACACGCCACTGTGTCAGTCTAACGTCACGCTATTTGCAGGTGATATTATGGTTGCGGGATTGGAGTAAAATAGCTCTTTCCCAGTGATGGAAATCACTCCACTCAAAGAGTGAATTCAGTTTTTAATTAGAATGAATTCTCCAAAGCTCGGGCGAGGGCCTGTAGCATCAATAACATTTTGTTTTTCCTTTCATTCTCAGGGTGTGGGCATCATTTACAAGGACAGCATTTATTGCCCATTCCTAAATTGGCCTTGAGAAGGTGGTGGTGGTGAGCCGCCTTATGAACCGCTGCAGTCCATGCAGTGTAGGTACACCCACGGTGCTGTTAAGGAGGAAGTTGCAGGAACTTAATCCAGTGAGGATAACGGAATGGTGATGGCGTGTGGCTTGGAGGGGAACTTGGAGGTGGTGGTGTTCCCATGTGCCTGCTGCCCTTGGCTTTTCTAGGTGGTGGTGGTGGTTGCGGGTTTGGGAGGTTCTGTCGAGCTACTTGCAATACAAATAAAATGTATTTTATTGGAGAAAGTATTATTGCAAGAATGAGCCGTATCACCAAAGCTGGAAGGTTCTCACTGTCTGTGCTGTGTTAGCTAATCTCCTCTTGGGTAGTCAAAGGGGTAGGGATCGCTCCCCTCAGCACCTTATGGTAAGTGAGGATAAATGAAAATTCAGCCAGGGTTCTTACCCCAATGCTAACCAGTGAGCCCTGCCAGAACTCGAACCTGAGCAAGAATTAGAGCTTTGTGAAAAGATTGTCAAAAGGCAATTTTATCATAGAACCACAGAGCACAGAAGGAGGCCATTCAGCCCATCAGGCCTGTGCCGTCCCATGGCTGTGCATATTTTCCCTTTTCAAGTATATATCCAACTTCTTAGATGATCTATTATCTGGTATGGGCTTTGGTGAGTCACAGACCTTTGTTAAGTATAAAGTAAAGCTAGCTACATCAACCATACACATAGAAATGGCCAAAGGACTTACTTAGTGAAGGTATTGCACAAGTTGGGAACCTATCTGATTGGCAGCAGGCGAGGGCACTGTGGCCTCAAGTGCGCCGTTCATATGAAATAAGTCGGACGAGGAAGCATATGACGTAAATAGTAGAGCAGAGGAGCTGGTGTTTGATGATAACATGTTCCCAACACAGAGCCCATCCCTGGGAACTGGTGCTAGTTCTGTAATACAATGTCATTTATGCTCTGAATTAGTGCTTGTGGTCAAGAGTTACCTGTTCTCACTGTATGTGGTGATGTCTGTTGTGGTTAAAAAAAACACTGGGCTCCGTGAACCAGCAAACCTTAAAAGGAATGTTAACAACAGGGCACCAGATAATACCTTAAACCCTTCACATTAACTACGGATCAAAGACCCATCCACGTCTAAGAAACTACTGGATATCTAGACTTCTCTTGTTTGAACTGCCTGACATGAACTCCTCCAAATTATATTAACTATATCACTACCAGACCCATATTAGGACAGAGGTGAATCATCAAACAGGGAGTTAGACCATGAAATCATAAATTATTCCTTTATTAACATACCTAATAATAATACAATTAGTATCAGCTTTGTATTAAACGGTGAAACTAGTCAAAATACTTGAGTAGATATTATTAGCTATAATAATAATTAAATAAATAATAATTAACTGGAATGACTATCTGAGGTGACAAGAAGCAGGGGAGTTCTTCCTAATGTCCTAACCAATATTTATACCTCACTCGATGCCTGAAAACAGATTTCTGGACCATTATCACATTATTGACTCAAATTCCTACATTACAATAATGACTACAGTTCATAAGAACATAAGCAATCGGAGCTGGGGTCGTCCATTCGGTCCTTTGAACCTGTTCCGCTATTCACAAAGATCATGGCTGATCATCTTCCTCAATTCCACCTTCCCGATCTATCTTCATATCCCTTAATTCCCATAGTGCCCAAAAATCTATTGACCTCTGTCTTGAATATACTCAATGACTGAGAATCCACAGCTCTCTGGGATAGAGAATTCCAAACATCCATAACCCTTTGAGTGAAGAAATTCCTCCTCATCTCCATCCTAAATGGTCAACTCTTTATTCTGAGAACCCATGTTTTAGATTCCCCAGGAGGGGAAGCATCCTCCCAGTATACCTGTTAAACCCCTTAATATATTTTATATGGTTGAAAGAGATCACCTCTTATTCTTCCAAATTCCAGGGAATATGGGTCCATTCTACTCAATATCTCCTGTCAGGACAATCCCAGCATCATAGGAACCAGTCTAGTAAATCTTCGTTGCACTCCCTCCAAGGTTAGTATAGCCTTCCTTAGGTAATGAGACCAAAACTGTACACAATATTCCAGCTGTGATCTCACCAAGGCCCTACAAATTGCAGTAAGACTTGTTCACTCTTATATCCCCATCCCTTGTTTAATGATGTCTTCCCTTTTGAAGAAGAGCAGTTGAGTTCTTTCCTCGGTGTCCTGGCGAATATTTAATCCCGAGCCAACATTAATACAAATTAGCTGGTTGCTTACAGTGGTTGCTGAGTTTCCTACGTTATGACAGTGACTGCACTTCAAAAGTATTTCACTTGTGCTTTGGGATATCCTGAGGTCATGAAAGGCGCTATAGAAATGCAAGTTTTTCCTTCTTTCATTACCACAAGTGACTACTAAAGTTGAATCAATCCATGAAGGAATTGGATAACTATTTTAAACGGGAATATCAAAGCTTCCAGGGAAAGAACAGGAAAATGGAGTCGAATAGTTAACTTCAGAACCAGCACAGTCATGTTGGGCTGAATGGCCTCCCTCACTAATGAAATTTGTGCGATTTGATGACTTAAGGACAATGGGAGATCATTGGGGTTTTATAAAGAACCATAGTAAGGATATCAAGGGAAATGGAGCCAAGATCAACCATGATCTCATTAAATAGCAGAACAGGCTTGAGGGGCTGAATGGTGTCTTCCTGATGCTGATGTTCCTAATTAAATTTGATTTTTCATTTCAGCAGGGCTGAACGTGATAAAAGAAATTGAAGAATTCGGGAGCCAGGAACATGAATAATTCCACCTCTGGCCCTCAGTCCAGTTCTGAGGCCAAAGGCTGCACATTTCAAGAGAAATTCAAGAACATTCTGCTGCCTGTCACCTACACTGTGGTCCTGATCCTTGGCCTGGTCTTAAACTTGACGGTCATCGTACAGGTCTGGCTTTCTCAGAAGCCGCTGACCAGAAGTGCCATCTACATGGTCAACCTAGCCATGGCTGATATCCTGTATGTGTGCTCCCTTCCACTTCTGATCTACAATTACATTCACATGGACTACTGGCCCTTCGGCGAGGTGATGTGCAAGGCCGTCCGTTTCTTGTTCTACGCCAATCTGCATGGGAGCATCCTGTTCCTCACCTGTATCAGCTTGCAACGTTACATTGGCATCTGCTACCCTCTAAGCACATGGCATAAGAAGCGGGGCCCCAGGTTTGCCTGGATGGTCTGCAGCCTGATTTGGGCATTCGTGATAGTGGAATGCGCTCCCACCTGGAAATTCGCCTCCACCGGCGTCCAGCGAAACAGGACAGTGTGCTACGACCTGAGCAGCCCAGATTTTTCCCTTTATTACTTCCCCTATGGGATTGTCCTGACTGTGGTGGGGTTCGCAGTCCCGTTCGCCGGGCTGCTGATGTGCTACTGCGCCATGGCGATAGTTCTCTACAAGCCAGACGAGGGGCTGGGCCTCGCCATCCAACGGAAGAAGAGCAAGGCCTTGCGGATGGTTGTCATTGTGGCCGCTGTTTTCATCATCAGCTTCCTGCCTTTTCACCTGACCAAGACCATGTACCTCATTGTCCGTACTCAGAAATCCATCGGCTGCGAGACGCTGCAAAGTTTTGCCCGGGCCTACAAGGCCACAAGGCCCCTCGCCAGCATGAACAGTGTCCTGGACCCCATTCTCTTCTACTTCACCTATAAGAGATTCAGGCAGAGCACACGGAGCCTACTGGAGAAAGTCAACACCAACTGGAAGGCTAAAGTTCACGAACAGGAGGCAAGATGAACTTTGATCTCCATGGTTCCTCACATTTGTCCAGAACTGCCAGAATAGCCGGCTGTCCCTGGCTAGAGGCAGTCTTGAATCAGCACCAAATGAATTGGACTGATATGTCTATAAAGTGACAGTTACATGCCTGACTATGACATTAGATAGAGGAGTGATGTGGATGAGCATCACAGCTTAAGCTGAGTGTGGCCAGCACGAGCACCAGCCATGCATGTTATCCTAGAAAACAAGCAAAATCTGGCACGACCCCCTCGAAACGCTGACAGTTCAATACTGGAGTTAGTATGACACCCAGAAACAAACAATTGCATTGAAAGTGCAACGGGACGCAGGCTTCAGATAGATCCAATGTTTCATCAATCATGATACAAAACTAAAATATACAAAAAGCTTTAAAAGGGGCTTGCAAGTGTTTAAAGATCAAGAGTTATTTTCTAGACAGGGATCTTGGGGGTTAGGACCAACCCCCACCCCCACCCTCCCAAATATTTGGTGTATCTGACAGCATTCACAGTCTTACTATACATCTGTCTTTCAACTCAAAATATAATTTTTTCTTGGACCACATATCCTTGCCATCACTAAGACCATCTATTTCTACTTCCGTAACTTCGCCCTTGCCTCAGCTCATCTGCTGCTGAAACCTCATTGATTCCTTTGTTACCTCTAGACTTGACTATTCCAATGCATTCCAGGGTGGTCTCCCACATTCTACCCTCTGTAAACTGGATGTCATCCAAAATGCTACTGTCTGTATCCATACTAACACCAAGTCTCTTCACCTATCACCTCTGTGCTCATTGACTACATTGACTCCCAGTCAAGCAACATCTTGATTTTAAAATTCTCATCCTTATTTTCAAATCCCTCCATGGTCTCGCCCCTCCCTATCTCTGTAATCTCCTTCAGCCCCACAGCTGTCCGAGATCTCTGCGCTCCTCTAATTCTGACCCCTTGAGCATCCCGATTTTAATTGCTCCACCAATAGCCTTCAGTTGTCTAGACCCTAAGCTCTGGAATAACCTCCCTCCACCTCTCTGCCTCTCCACCTCCGATAGACTCCTTAAAATCTACTTGTTTGGCCAAGCTTTTGGTCATCTGACCTAATATCTCCTTACGTGGCTCGGTGTTTTGCAGCACTCCTGTGAAGTGTCTTGAGGCATTTTATTTCATTAAAGGCACCATATAAATATACTTTGTTGGAAGGGTTACTGATACTTTAAGTATTAAAATCACGTCACTGCAAGTACTTCAGTTCAAGTTTAGAGAAGCCACTTGGCTAAGTGTGGAGCAGAACCACTGACCTGGATCTATTGTGCCAAATGGCTTGTTTCTGTTCTGTAAATACTCTGTAATATTTTCTTCCATTGGGAATATAACACCAGATGCACAATCTTGACCAAGGTTGATTCTTAGTCCATTCCTGATTTAATCAAAACTATGGGTCTGTTGTAGACAAATCAATAGGAGATTGATTTCTGTGATAAGTCAACAACTCCATTATCGTATCATGTGACCAGCCGGATGGTAGGAGGTCAACTAGATGGACCTTGGCTGTTTTTCCCTCCATCAATTCCTATATTCATTTTTTATGATTTTCAGGGATGGGTCTAAATGCAGATTACGTTTTATGTTTTGTTCATCCCGGTCCGTTTCAAATGCAAATTAGCTGCACTTTTAGCGACAAGGATAGTTTGGCTTATTGGTGCCACACTGTTGTAGCTCACTCTCCAACTAGAATCTCTTCAAACACAGCTCCCTCCTGGGATCACGCAATCAATTTATTCACCCCTTGAATCAACTTTGTTGATCAAATAGGATGGTACCAGAGCTGGGAGTTTAGATATCTATCAGGAATGATTAAGCAGGCTGGGACTCTTCTTTAGAAAAGAGAAGACTGAGGGCTGACCTGATCAAGGTCATTAAGATTATAGTGGGGTTCGGTAGGGTAGACGTAGAGAAGCTGTTTCCACTTGTTGGGGAGACCAGAACCAGAGGCCAACAATATTGGGTCGATTAGGCTTGTATTCGCAAGAGTTTAGAAGAAATGAGAGGGGATCGCATAGAAACCTACAAAATCCTAACAGGACTGGACAGACTAAATGCAGGAAGGATGTTCCCGATGGCAGGAGAGTCCAGGACCAGGGGTCACAGTCTAAGGATAAGGGGTAAGCCATTTAGGACTGAGATGAGGAGGGATTTCTTCACCCAGAGAGTGGTGAACCTGTGGAATTCTCTACCACAGAAAGCAGTCAAGGCCAAATCATTAAATATATTCAAGAAAGAGTTCTTAGGGCTAAAGGGATACAGGGAGAAAGCGGGAACAGGGTGCTGAGTTTGGATGATCAGCCATGATCATATTGAATGGCGGTGCAGGCTCGAAGGGCCGAATGGCCTACTCCTGCTCCTATTTATCTGTGTTCCATGTTTCTATATAAGATAGTCATTAATAAATCCAATAGGGAATTCAGGAGGAACGTCTTTACCCAGAGAGTGATGAAAATGTGGAACTCACTAACACAGGGAGTGCTTGAGGCAAATAGTATAGATACATATAAAGGAAACCTTGATAAGCACATTAGGGAGAAAGGAGTGGAAGGATATGTTGATGGGGTTAGATGAAGAAGGGTGGGAGGAGGCTCGTATGGTGCAGAAGCACTAGCATGGACCCGTTGGACCGAATGGCCTGTTTCTGCGCTGTAAATACTATGTCAACAAGGGAACCATGAAGGGTTCTTCCAAACCCTGGTCAATTGAGAGGAGTGTTTTATACTCCTCTTTATTGATGTCCTCTTTTATTAAGTGAGTGAATGCTACTATAATGGAAATAGGTGAGGGAAATATTCTTTAGTTTGCACACGTTATAGTACAACATTGGCTTGTAGGGGGTAAATGTTACAATTTCGCCCTCCTGCAGAGATTTGCACCATCGGATGCATATCAGGTGATGGCGGAATGAGGCAGGGGAGAGTGTGTGAATGTCCATAATTCACAGTCTGCTCATTTTCCAGGAGAACACTTACTCAAAATATCTGTTCTAGTCCCTCGTGAGGTACTATCACTAGTAAAATGAAGTCTTGTCAAGACACCTTGACTCTATGATATCTTGCATCTTGGATCTTATGTAAGAGAATGAACTTTGACTGATGTAGAAAGTGCTGAGATTGATTACTAAACACTCTGACACCTGTAACTGCCTCAAGAGTAGGAAAGGGATGGTTTTCATTTCTCTCGATTGCCCTGAGATTGAAGTTATTATGTGCTATTTTGTGATTTGTAGATTTCCTTATTTTAATTAATAAAGCAGGTGAAAAAAGTGAATGTTTGTAAGTTCAACATCCTTTACAACATGGGATGAGGTGAACGAGGTTACGAAATCTGCTCCCCCTCTACCCTCAGGGATTCGCCTCATGTGAAGTGTTCAACCTCATGCACACTGAAGATCTCAGCCGTGATTCAGTGGGTACCACTCTTGGCTCTGGCTCACAAAGTCACAAATTCAAGTCCCCATTCCAGAGACTTTGGCCCTTAAGCCAGGCTGACACTCCGGGCTGAATTTACTGTGAATGTAGAACACTGTCTTTACATTCATTACCATCTCATTCGGTGCGATTCAATGAGAGGGCATGGGATTAAGTGAATGGCAGGCGGCACTCACGTACCTTTGGGTTCACGACTGTTAAAAGCTGGCGGCACAGAAATGAGGCTTGGCTTCCATCGACATACAGTTCACTTCTGAACCGTCTCACACACACAATTCAGAGATACTTCATTCTATGCATTTCAGTCTCTTTTACAACCTGTGCACTGATTCTCAATGAGTTGTGCATTGACTCAACGTTGAGGTTTGACATAAAAACAAGTAACGCTGGAAATACTGAGCAGGTCTGGCAACATCTGTGGAGAGAGAAGCAGAGTTAACGTTTCAGGTCAGTGACCCTTCTTCAGAACTGGCAGATATAAGAAATGTAAAAGATTTTAAGCAAGTAAAGTGGGGGGTGAGGCAAGAGATGACAAAAGAGAAAGCTGACCAAAAGGTCATGGAGCAAAGGCAAACAATATGTTAATGATATAAAAGCAAAATACTGCGGATGCTGGAAATCTGAAACAAAAACAAGAAATGCTGGATTCACTCAGCAGGTCTGGCAGCATCTGTGGAAAGAGAAGCAGAGTTAACGTTTCGGGTCAGTGACCCTTCTTCGGAACTGAGAAATATTAGAAAAGTCACAGATTATAAACAAGTGAGGTGGGGGTTGGGCAAGAGATAACAAAGGAGAAGGTGCAGATTGGACCAGGCCACATAGCTGACCAAAAGGTCACGGAGCAAAGGCAAACAATATGTTAATGGTGTTTTGAAAGACAAAGCATTAGTACAGATTAGGTGTGAATATACTGAATATAGAACATCAGCAAGTGCAAACCTGAAGAAAAACAACCTGAAAAAAACAGTGGGTAAGCAAACTGAACAAACTAAGATGAAATGAAATAAATGCAAAAAATGTAAAAAGGAATGCAAAAAAAAGGAAGAAAAAATAACTAAAAATGACTAAAAATGAAAGTAAAGTGGGGGGCTGTCATGCTCTGAAATTATTGAACTCAATGTTCAGTCCGGCAGGCTGTAGTGTGCCTAATCGGTAGATGAGATGCTGTTCCTCGAGCTTGCGTTGATGTTCACTGGAACACTGCAGCAATCCCAGGACAGAGATGTGAGCATGAGAGCAGGGGGGAGTGTTGAAATGGCAAGCAACCGGAAGCTCAGGGTCCTGCTTGCGGACTGAGCGGAGATGTTCAGCAAAGCGGTCACCATGTCTGCGTTTGGTCTCCCCAGTGTAGAGGAGACCACATTGTGAGCAGCGAATACAGTATACTACATTGAAAGAAGTACAAGTAAATCACTCCTTCACCTGAAAGGAGTGTTTGGGGCCTTGGATAGTGAGGAGAGAGGAGGTAGATGGGCAGGTATTACACCTCCTGCGATTGCAGAGGAAGGTGCTATGGGAAGGGGATAGGGTATGGGTAATGGAGAAGTGGACCAAAGTGTCACGGAGGGATTGATACCTTCGGAATGCTGACAGGGGAAGGGAAGGGAAGATGCCTTTGGTAGTGGCATCACGCTGGAGGTGGCAGAAATGGCGGAGGATGATCCTTTGGATATGGAGGCTGATGGGGTGGAAAGTGAAGACAAGGGGAACCCTGTTGCGGTTCTGGGAGGGGAAGGGGTGAGGGTAGAGGTGCGGAAATGGGCTGGACACGGTTGAGGGCCCTGTCAACCACAGTGGGGGGAAATCCTCAGTTGAGGAAAAAGGAAAACATATCAGAAGCACTGTCATGGAAGGTAGCATCATCAGAGCAGATGCGTCAGAGACAGAGAAACTGGGAGTCCTTACAGGAGGCAGGGTGTGAAGATGTGTAGTCGAGGTAGCTGTAGGAGTCGGTGGGCTTATAATGAATATTAGTAGACAACCTATCCCTAGAGATGGAGACAGAGAAATCGAGGAAGGGGAGGGAAGTGTTGGAGATGGACCATGTAAAGGTGAGAGATAGGTGGAAATTAGAAGCAAAGTTGATAAAGTTTTCCAGTTCAGGGAGGGAGCAGGAAATGGCATCGATACAGTCATCAATGTACTGGAACAAGAGTTGGGGGACGAGGCCTGAGTAGGACTGGAACAAGACAAGAGACAGGCATAACTAGGACCCATGCGGGTACACCTTTTACTTGAAGGAAGTGAGTGGAGTTGAAGGAGAAGTTGTTCAATGTGAGAACAAGTTCAGCCAGGCGGAGGAGGGTGGTGGTGGATGGGGACTGGTTGGGCCTCTGCTCAAGGAAGAAGCGGAGAGGCCTCAAACCATCCTGGTGGGGGATGGAGGTGTAGAGCGATTGGACGTCCATAGTGAAGAGGAGGCGGTTGGGACCAGGAAACTGGAAATTGTCAAAATGACATAGGGCATCAGAAGAGACACAGATGTAGGTGGGAACAGACAGACTGGACCAGTGGAGAAAAGATAGAGTCAAGATAGGAAGAAATAAGTTCAGTGGGGCAGGAGCAGGCTGACACAATGGGTCTGCCGGGACAGTCCTGTTTGTGGATTTTGGGAAGGAGGTAGAAGCGGGCTGTCCAGGGTTTCGGGACTATGAGGTTGGAAGCTGTAGAGAGAAGATCTTCAGAGGAGATGAGGTCAGTGACAGTCCTGTGGACAGTAGCTTGATGTTCGGTGGTGGGTTCATGGTCCGGAGGGAAGTAGGAAGAAGTGTCTGAGAGTTGACGCTGAGCCTCTACAAGGTAGAGGTCGGTACGCCATACAACAACAGCACCACCCTTGTCTGCAGGCTTGATGACAATGTCAGGGTTAAACTTGAGAGCATGGAGTGCCTCAAGTTCAGAGGGGGACAGGTTAGAGTGAGTGAGGGGCAGAGAAATTGGGATGACCAATGTCTCGCTGACAGTTTGCAATGAAGAGATCAAGAGCGGGTAAGAGGCCAGAGGGAGGGCTCGAGGTGGAGGGAGAATGCTGGAGGCGGGTGAATGGGTCTGCTGGTCGGGGGGAGGACTCCTGGTCAAAGAAGTGAGCCCGGAGGCGGAGGCGACGGAAGAAGAGCTCAACGTCATGCCGAGCGCGAAATTCAATGATGTGGGGGCGTAAGGGGATAAAACTGAGTCCTTTGCTGAGTACAGAATATTCAGCATCAGAGAGGGGGAGGTCAGAGGGTATAGTGAATACACAGCAAGAGGTCAGATCAGAAGGGGTGGAGTCAGAGGGAAGTGAAGGGGAAGAAGGATCTGGAGGGGCATTAGTCCCCATCAGCTGCTGGAGTTTGCGTTCCTTGACACCTGAAAGGAAGAAAAAAAGTTTTTTGTTACTGCGTCGGATGAGATGAAGGATGAAATGAAACTGTGGAGTAGAACAGCTCTGAGATAAGGCAAGGTGGTGCTTCTGGAGAGAGACGTCCAATGTGTACATGTGGCAGCGCACAGCACTGAGTGTGGATCTCAGGATGCAGCGAGAGTAGCAGTCCGAGGAACGTTGTATTTCTCGGAGATATCTATAATCCTGGGTGGATTCAAAATATCATAGGTGAAACTACAGTTGGAATCCTCATGGAATAAGTCAGAGCCAGACAAAGTCACTGAGGAAGGAGAATGACTGTGGCATCATCTAGTGGTGTAATCAACACATAACACCTTTAAACAGAAAGCAAAACTTAAAGGGCTGTGGGACAAGGGCAGGGAGGTGGGACTAATTGAATCGTTCTTTCAAAGAGCTGACACAGAGGAGATGGGAATGAATATTTCATTCTATGTATTGATATAGTAGCACTGCTGAAAAGCACTTCTTTTCGGATAGGCACTTTGCAGCTGTTATTATATGCCAAGTAGAAAGATCTTGCATTTATATCTTTGGCCTCCTTATCTCGAGAGACAATGGGTAAGCGCCTGGAGGTGGTCAGTGGTGTGTGGAGCAGCGCCTGGAGTGGCTATAAAGGCCCATTCTAGAGTGACAGGCTCTTCCACAGGTGCTGCAGAGAAATTTGTTTGTCGGAGCTGTTACACAGTTGGCTCTCCCCTTGCGCCTCTGTCTTTTTTCCTGCCAACTGCTAAGTCTCTTCGACTCGCCACACTTTAGCCCCGTCTATATGGCTGCCCGCCAGCTCTGGCGAACGCTGGCAACTGACTCCCACGACTTGTGATCAATGTCACAGGACTTCATGTCGCATTTGCAGACGTCTTTAAAGCGGAGACATGGACGGCCGGTGGGTCTGATACCAGTGGCGAGCTCGCTGTACAATGTGTCTTTGGGGATCCTGCCATCTTCCATGCGGCTCACATGGCCAAGCCATCTCAAGCGCCGCTGACTCAGTAGTGTGTATAAGCTGGGGATGTTGGCCGCCTCGAGGACTTCTGTGTTGGAGATACGGTCTTGCCACCTGATGCCAAGTATTCTCCGGAGGCAGCGAAGATGGAATGAATTGAGACATCGCTCTTGGCTGACATACGTTGTCCAGGCCTCGCTGTCATAGAGCATGGTACTGAGGACACAGGCCTGATACACTCGGACTTTTGTGTTCCGTGTCAGTGCGCCATTTTCCCACACTCTCTTGGCCAGTCTGGACATAGCAGTGGAAGCCTTACCCATGCGCTTGTTGATTTCTGCATCTAGAGACAGGTTACTGGTGATAGTTGAGCCTAGGTAGGTGAACTCTTGAACCACTTCCAGAGCGTGGTCGCCAATATTGATGGATGGAGCATTTCTGACGTCCTGCCCCATGATGTTCGTTTTCTTGAGGCTGATGGTTAGGCCAAATTCATTGCAGGCAGTCGATGAGACTCTGCAGACACTCTTCAGTGTGAGATGTTAAAGCAGCATCGTCAGCAAAGAGGAGTTCCCTGATGAGAACTTTCCATACTTTGGACTTCGCTCTTAGGCGGGCAAGGTTGAACAACCTGCCACCTGATCGTGTGTGGAGGAAAATTCCTTCTTCAGAGGACTTGAACGCATGTGAAAGCAGCAGGGAGAAGAAAATCCCAAAAAGTGTGGGTGCGAGAACACAGCCCTGTTTCACGCCACTCAGGATAGGAAAGGGGTCTGATGAGGAGCCACCATGTTGAATTGTGCCTTTAATATTGTCATGGAATGAGGTGATGATACTTAGTAACTTTGGTGGACTTCCAATCTTTTCTAGTAGTCTGAAGAGACCACGTCTGCTGACAAGGTCAAAGGCTTTGGTGAGATCAATGAAAGCAATGTAGAGGGGCATCTGTTGTTCGCGGCATTTCTCCTGTATCTGACGAAGGGAGAACAGCATGTCAACGGTCGATCTCTCTGCACGAAAGCCACACTGTGCCTCAGGGTAGACGCGCTCGGCCAGCTTCTGGAGCCTGTTTAAAGCGACTCGAGCAAAGACTTTCCCCACTATGCTGAGCAGGGAGATTCCACGGTAGTTGTTGCAGTCACCGCGGTCACCCTTGTACTTATAGAGGGTGATGATATTGGCATCGCGCATGTCCTGAGGTACTGCTCCCTCATCCCAGCACAGGCATAGCAGTTCATGTAGTGCTGAGAGTATAGCAGGCTTGGCACTCTTGATTATTTCAGGGGTAGTGCTGTCCTTCCCAGGGGCTTTTCCGCTGGCTAGAGAATCAATGGCATCACTGAGTTCCGATTTGGTTGGCTGTACGTCCAGCTCATCCATGACTGGTAAAGGCTGGGCTGCATTGAGGGCAGTCTCAGTGACAACATTCTCCCTGGAGTACAGTTCTAGGTAGTGCTCAACCCAGCGGTCCATTTGTTTGCGTTGGTCAGTGATTTTGTCCCCTGATTTAGATTTGAGGAGGGCGATCTTCTTGATGGTTGGTCCAAGAGCTCTCTTAATGCCATCATACATTCCTCTGATGTTTCCGGTGTCTGAGGCCAGCTGAATATGACTGCATAGGCGTTGCCAGTAGTAGTTTGCGTAGCACCTGGCTGTTCTTTGTGCAGTGCTTCTGGCTGCTTTAAGTGCTGCGGATGTTAAATCGCTGGGGGCTTTCTTGTAGTTCAACAGTGCAATGCGCTTAGCGGCTATGACAGGTTCCAACTCTTCATTACATTACAGATCACTGACCTTCAACGTTAACTCTGCTTCTCTCGCCACAGATGCTGCCAGACCTGCTGAGTATTTCCAGCATTTTTTGTTTTATCTCAGATTTCCAGCATCTGCAGCATTTTGCTTTTATATCATTGCATTTATATAGCACTTTTCAACCACCACCAAAGAGCGTCATAAAGTGCTTCACAGCCAATGAAGTATTGTTTTGAACTGTAGTGACTATTGTGATGTAGAAAACATGGCAGCCAATTTGGACACAGCAAGCTCCCACAAACAGCAACGTGATAACAACTAGTTAATCAGTTTTAGCTATATTGGTTGAGGGATAAGTATTGGGCAAGGAGAAAACTCCCCTGCTTCTTCTTCAAAAATTTAATCTTTTACATCCACTTAAGAGGACAGACTGGGCCACAGTTTAATATCTCACCTGAGAGTTTGCATTGCCAGCAGTGCAGCACTCCCTCAGTACTACTCTGGGAGCGTCAGCCTAGAATTGTGTTCTTGATATCTAGACTGGAACTTAAACCCAAAACTGCTGACTTAGAGGTTAGAGCATTCTCCATTGAGCCCAATATCCAAATAAGCAGGTCATAGCTGAAGGCTAAAGTGGAGTAAACGAATATTGCTTGGATTAATTTGCATTGTCTTGGTCCAATGAGAGAGAGCGCAGTTCTTGTTAACAGCTCAGTTGAAGTTCTCTCACATCTCACCCCAAATGCCATGAGCTTAGAAAGAACTTGCATTTCTAAAAAAACCTTTAACAACCTCGGGATGTTCACAAGCCAATTAAGTACTTTTTGAAGTATTTTAATGTAGGAAAATCTCAACTCTCTTATGTGGCGCTCTTTTCAAATGGTTTTTGAAAGAACCAATAAAACACCTTCCATTCCTAATAATTACATGAATGCAGTTTGATTAGTCAAACATGACTCTTCAGGAATCCATGTTCAGCAGCTCGAATTAGCTGATACTGTTGCAAGGACAAGATAGTCTGTATTACTTGGTTTGTCCATTTGCTGTGAATGGAATTGTGACATTTGCCACTTGCTCCTTGGAGAAGGCGAAAGCCAGTCAGCTCCTCTAGCCTGCTCCACTATTTAATTAGATCATCATTGATCTGCACCTCAACTTCTTTATCCCAATTTACTCCATATCCCATAACATTCTGTACCAAACAAAAAGCTATCCATTCAGTTGTGAAAGCTCCAACTGCCCCCCACAGTACACAGCTTTTTGGGGAATAGCTCCAGATTTCCACCACCCTTTAGGTGGAAAGAGTTCTTCCCAATTCCACTCCAAATGTCATGTCCTAAGATCATGCCCTCTTCGCAAATGCCCCTCACCAGAGGAAATACTTTTCTCATACCAACCCTATAGAAATCTCTCTACTTCTTTCTCCTCCTTTAAGATGCTCCTTAAAATATGTCCTAATGATAGAAACTTACAACACTGAACGAGGCCATTCAGCCTGGTGTGCCTCTGCTGGCTCCTTGATAGGACAGTCGTGTTTAGTCCCACATCCCTGCTTTTTGTCCATAACCCTGTAAGTTTCTCATCCTTAAATACCTGTTCAATTCTTCCTTAAAAATATTTACGGAATCTGCTTGTGCCACCATGTCAGGTCGAGTGTTCCAGATCCTGATGACTGAGTAAAAAAAAATTCTCTTCATCTCCTGTCTAAATCTTTTGCTACTCATTAGAGGGAACAATTTTTCTCTAACTACCCTCGAAAACCACTCACCATTTTGAAATTAGGTCACCTCATAACCTTCTCTGCTCGAAGGAGCATTAATACCTGCTTAACAAAAACAGAAAATGCTAGAAACATTCAGCAGGTTTGGCAACATCTGTTGAGAGAGAACCAGAGTTAACATTTCAGATCGATGACCTTTCATCTCCTTACGAGGCTCGGTGTCAAATTTTGGCTGATAATGCTCCAACGAAGCAGCTAGGGATAGGAACATAGAATCATAGGAGGCCATTCAGCCCCTCGAGCTTGTTCTGCCATTAAGTGAGATCATGGCTGATCTGCAACCTAATTCCAAATACCCACCTTTACCCCTTATTCCTTAATATTTCTGATTAACAAAAATCTATGAATCTGTTTTAGCAACTAGCATAAATTGCTGTTTATGGAAGAGAGTTCCAAACTTCTACCACCCATTGGTGTAGAAGTGTTTCCGAATTTCACTCCCGAAAAGTCTGGTTCTAGTGTTTACACTATGCCCCAAGTTCTATATTTGCCAGTTCTGAAGAAGGGTCACTGACCTGAAACGTTAACTCCGCTTCTCTCTCCACAGATGCTGCCAGACCTGCTGAGTATTTCCAACATTTCTTGTTTTTATTTCAGATTTCCAGCAGCTGCAGCATTTTGCTTTTATCCCCTAGTTCTAGTCTCCCCAACCCAGCAGAAATAGTTTCTCTGCATCAACCTACCAGTTCCCCTTAATATCTTGAAAGCTTCAATTAAATCACCCCTTAACCTCAAATTCCAAGGAATACAACCCTAGCTTCTGTAAGCTCTCTTCATAATTTAACCTTTGGAGTCTTGGCATCTACACTGCACTCCCTCCAAGGCCAATATATCCTTCCCAAGGATGTTTTTACTACATTCAAGGTACTATTTTTTATTCGTTCATGGGATGTGGGCATCATTGGCAAGAACAGCATTTGTTACCCATCCCTAATTGCCCTTGAGAAGGTGGTTGTGAGCCCCTCCTTGAACTGCTGCAGTCCATGTTTTGTAGGTACACCCACAGTGCTGTTCGGGAGTTCCAAGAATTTGACCCACCGACACTGAAGGAACGGCAGGCAATACAGTTGCAAGTCAGGATGGTGTGTGACTTGGAGGGGAAGATGGGCGGGGGAGGGTCGTGGCGTTTCCATGCATATGCTGCTCGTGCCTTTCTAGGTGGTAGAGGCTACGAGTTTGGAAGGTGTTGTTGAAGAAGCCTTGGCGAGTTACTACAGTGCATCTTGGAGATGGTACACACTGCTGCCACTGTGTACTGGTGAATGGGGTGCCTGTTAAGGAAGTTAGTTTTTCCTGGATGACATCAAGCTTCTTGACTGCAGTTGGAGCTGCACTCACCCAAGCAAGTAGACAGTATTGCATCACACTCTTGACTTGTGCCTTGTAGATGGTGGACAGGCTTTGTAAAGTCAGGAGGTGAGTTACTCACTGCATAATACCCAGCATCTGACCTGCTCTTTTAGGCACAGTTTCTGGTCAATGATGAGCCCCAGGATGTTGATGCTGGAGGATTCAGCAATGGCAAACCATTGAATTTCAAGGGGAGGTGATGAGACTGTCTCTTATTGGTACTTCAGCAGGGAAAGTAACATTCGCAGCACACATCAGCCCAAGCCTGAATGTCGTCCAGGTCTTTTTGCATGCAGGTACAGACCGGTTCAGTATCTGCGGCGTTTGTCAAATCCTTTTAATATTGTGAACACAAATCGCTTCACACCAAACCAGCTGAACAACCAGATAACACAAGCTTTGTTTTTTTTAAAAAATAGTTTTACTTTAACTCCACAAGTTTGTACAAAAATGTATTTCTTGCACTTGTGCTGTTACTGTGGAGGGGTGCAGTAGATAGGAGAGGAAGAGAGGGAGGCGAATCAAAGAAAAATACAGCAGCTCTTTGAACATTGGCACTACGAAATAGTAATCAAATGCCGGAAACATTCAAAACTGATTAACAGTTCATTTAAAAAGCATAAGAAAGCCCATATTATACAGCTTTGATTTAAATGGCTGGATGTAAACAATTTTTCATAAAAGTAGGTTTAAAAGTGTGAACGCTTCTCCATTTGCACTTTACTGAATTAGTTCTGACAGCTCTGTAGTGTAATTTGAATAGATTGGCTTGTTCTATTACATTTCGTCCCTAAGAGTAGGAAGCTGTGCTCTGTCTCTCTCCCCCTCCCTCCTTAGGACTTAAAATGTTCGTTCTCTCTCTGTCCTGTGCCCCATTTTCACCATGACGATATCTAGCCTTCGAACATAGATTGCGTCCTTCCAAATGCAGGCTGCTTTTAGTTCACCTCGACTTTGTGACATCATAAAGGCATTATCTAAACATAGGACGCACTCTATGCTCAACCAGTGTAAAGGCGTTCAGCTTTAGGGGTGGGAATCCCCTACATTTTGCTTAACAACAGTGAGTGCTGCCCTATTTAATCCAGTGTCGCACTGGATCGATGGCGCAAAGGGTGCACTCGCAAGATGTAATGTAGGCAAGTAAAGGATTGGTGCTCAGATGTAACCATTGCATTAGTTGTGCCTTTCACACTGACTCAGGCCTCATGCAATTGCACAGGACTGCAGCATCTCCTGCTGTTTGTACAAAATGGAAGGTGCTCACGACGAGAGTGGCTGGTGACAGCAGCAACTCGCATTTGGTGAATTAAGGGCGTCACATGACAGTAGTGAATTAGCATAGTGTTTTTTTTGTTCTCTAGTGCACTGCGACCGATATGGTGGACTCAACACATCCACAGCTTAATTCTGGCTTTTTCTTCCCCATTTACAATCCCTCTGTCCTGGCCTCAATTTATCAATGTGCTTGTTTCTAGATGCCCAAGAGATTCCAGTCTAAAGTCCCATTACTTTGGGACAGTGGTAGAATTTATCAGACTCATTACACAATTATCAGGCCATGATGCTAAACATCATTTTAATACCAAGTGTACCCAGCTATTTCTCTCTCCTCCCCTCCCCACAAAAATAACAAACTCTTCCTTATTCTCCCCTTAAATATTAGAATTACAAAGGGCGATATGTAAATTCAACATAATAATCAAGGTGCAAAAAGTCATCAGGTAATCGGAGACTTTGGCTTTTGTGGAAACATATCATTGCATTGTTTGTGCATTTTAAAAGATTCCCCCCACATCTTGCTTGAAAACAAAATCCCATTCATTATCAACATCATTACATAAAGTAATTAAATGCAAGTCAGTAGATTGCATACAATTTTTAAAAAAATACTACCAAAACAAAATTACATTTCAAAAGACAAATTCTTCTTAAAAACTATTGTCCAGGTGAATTTAACAAATATATTCCTTGGCAAAGACGACATTTTTTTGTGGTTAAAAAAGGTTTCCTTTTGTTATTCAGTAGTGCATGTGTGGCAGGGTTTAAGTAGGTTTGGAACTTTAAAGACAATACTACTGCAAAGTTCTGCTTTGTCAAACGGACGTTTACAAAGTGGGTCCTTTAAATCACCTTCAGCCGATCTGTTTCACAGTAGCCAAATTTAGTTTTGTACTTGTTGAATAGTTTGCCAAGGGAGCAAATGTACATTTTGTGATAGATATCCACCTCCTCCTGACTTGGGTTTTCAATCTGTGGAACAGTAATTGGTTCCCCGACTGCAAAAACAAAAAAAAATAAGGATGTTTAAACAATGCTGTCAAAGTAAAACAAAGACTTACATTTATATAGCAGCTTTCATGACCTCAGGACATCCCAAAGTGCTTTTTTTTTTGGAAGTGTAGTCACTGTTGTAATGTAGGAAATGCAGCAGCCAATCAGCACACAGCAAGCTCCCACAAACAGCAATGAGATTCTCAGCAAATAATCTGTTTTAATGGGTGAATATTGGTGGTCTTAAAGTGTAGGGGGGGTGGGGTGGTGGGGGGTTCAAGATTACAGATCAGGTACAACCTGCACGATTACACAACCTTAGCAACATAGGAACAGGAGGAGGCCTTTAAGCCCCTTGAGCCTGTTTTGCCATTCAGAGAGATCATGGCTGATCAAACTCCATATACCCTTTGCTCCATATCCCTTAATATCTTTGGTTAACACGTCGTTGGCACCAGCTAGACCTCATTGTCACAAGGCGAGCCGCCTTAAACAGTGTTCAAATCACACGCAGCTTCCACAGTGCGGACTGCGACACCGACCACTCCCTGGTGTGCAGCAAGGTTAGACTCAGACCAAAGAAGTTGCATCATTCCAAGCAGAAGGGCCACCCGCGCATCAACACGAGCAGAATTTCTCACCCACAGCTGTTACAAAAATTTCTAAATTCACTTGTAACAGCCCTTCAAAACACTCCCACAGGGGATGCTGAGACCAAGTGGGCCCACATCAGAGACGCCATCTATGAGTCAGCTTTGACCACCTACGGCAAAAGTGCGAAGAGAAATGCAGACTGGTTTCAATCTCATAATGAAGAGCTGGAACCTGTCATAGCCGCTAAGCGCATTGCACTTTTGAACTACAAGAAAGCCCCCAGCGATTTAACATCCGCAGCACTTAAAGCAGCCAGAAGTACTGCACAAAGAACAGCTAGGCGTTGCGCAAACGACTACTGGCAACACCTATGCAGTCATATTCAGCTGGCCTCAGACACCGGAAACATCAGAGGAATGTATGATGGCATGAAGAGAGCTCTTGGGCCAACCATCAAGAAGATCACCCCCCTCAAATCTAAATCGGGGGACATAATCACTGACCAACGCAAACAGATGGACCGCTGGGTTGAGCACTACCTAGAACTGTACTCCAGGGAGAATGCTGTCACTGAGACTGCCCTCAATGCAGCCCAGCCTCTACCAGTCATGGATGAGCTGGACATACAGCCAACCAAATCGGAACTCAGTGATGCCATTGATTCCCTAGCCAGCGGAAAAGCCCCTGGGAAGGACAGCATTACCCCTGAAATAATCAAGAGTGCCAAGCCTGCTATACTCTCAGCACTACATGAACTGCTATGCCTGTGCTGGGACGAGGGAGCAGTACCCCAGGACATGCGCGATGCCAACATCATCACCCTCTATAAAAACAAAGGTGACCGCGGTGACTGCAACAACTACCGTGGAATCTCCCTGCTCAGCATAGTGGGGAAAGTCTTTGCTCGAGTCGCTCTGAACAGGCTCCAGAAGCTGGCCGAGCGCGTCTACCCTGAGGCACAGTGTGGCTTTCGTGCAGAGAGATCGACTATTGACATGCTGTTCTCCCTTCGTCAGATACAGGAGAAATGCCGTGAACAACAGATGCCCCTCTACATTGCTTTCATTGATCTCACCAAAGCCTTTGACCTCGTCAGCAGACGTGGTCTCTTCAGACTACTAGAAAAGATCGGATGTCCACCAAAGCTACTAAGTATCATCACCTCATTCCATGACAATATGAAAGGCACAATTCAACATGGTAGCTCCTCATCAGAGCCCTTTCCTATCCTGAGTGGTGTGAAACAGGGCTGTGTTCTCGCACCCACACTTTTTGGGATTTTCTTCTCCCTGCTGCTTTCACATGCGTTCAAATCCTCTGAAGAAGGAATTTTCCTCCACACAAGATCAGGGGGCAGGTTGTTCAACCTTGCCCGTCTAAGAGCGAAGTCCAAAGTACGGAAAGTCCTCATCAGAGAACTCCTCTTTGCTGACGATGCTGCTTTAACATCTCACACTGAAGAATGCCTGCAGAGTCTCATTGACAGGTTTGCGTCTGCCTGCAATGAATTTGGCCTAACCATCAGCCTCAAGAAAACGAACATCATGGGGCAGGATGTCAGAAATGCTCCATCCATCAATATTGGCGACCACGCTCTGGAAGTGGTTCAAGAGTTCACCTACCTAGGCTCAACTATCACCAGTAACCTGTCTCTAGATGCAGAAATCAACAAGCGCATGGGTAAGGCTTCCACTGCTATGTTCAGACTGGCCAAGAGAGTGTGGGAAAATGGCGCACTGACACGGAACACAAAAGTCCGAGTGTATCAGGCCTGTGTCCTCAGTACCTTGCTCTACGGCAGCGAGGCCTGGACACCGTATGCCAGCCAAGAGCGACGTCTCAATTCATTCCATCTTCGCTGCCTTCGGAGAATACTTGGCATCAGGTGGCAGGACTATATCTCCAACACAGAAGTCCTTGAAGCGGCCAACATCCCCAGCTTATACACACTACTGAGTCAGCGGCGCTTGAGATGGCTTGGCCATGTGAGCCGCATGGAAGATGGCAGGATCCCCAAAGACACATTGTACAGCGAGCTCGCCACTGGTATCAGACCCACCGGCCGTCCATGTCTCCGTTATAAAGACGTCTGCAAACGCGACATGAAATCGTGTGACATTGATCACAAGTCGTGGGAGTCAGTTGCCAGCATTCGCCAGAGCTGGCGGGCAGCCATAAAGACAGGGCTAAATTGTGGCGAGTCGAAGAGACTTAGTAGTTGGCAGGAAAAAAGACAGAGGCGCAAGGGGAGAGCCAACTGTGCAACAGCCCCAACAAACAAATTTCTCTGCAGCACCTGTGGAAGAGCCTGTCACTCCAGAATTGGCCTTTATAGCCACTCCAGGCGCTGCTTCACAAACCACTGACCACCTCCAGGCGCGTATCCATTGTCTCTCGAGATAAGGAGGCCCAAAAGAAAAGAAAGAAATAATCCATCAAATTTCAGATTTAAAAATTAATTAATTTAGCATCAACTACCACTTGCAGAAGAATTCCAAACTTCTACCACCTTTTGTGTGTCGAGTGTTTCCTAATTTCACTTAGAACGGTCCGGCTGTAATTTTTAGACTGTGCCTCCTAGTCCCCAAATAGCGGGAGCATTTTATCCCATTATACCCTATCCTCTACCCCCTTAATAACGAGGAAATCTTTGATCAAATCACCCCTTAACTCCCAATTCCAGGGAATACAATCCTAGCTTGTTTAATCTCTCCCCATAGCTTAACCCTTGAAGTCCAGGTACTATTCTAGTAAATCTACACTGCACTCCCTCCAAAGCCAATATTATCCTTCCTAAGATATGGTGCTCAGAACCGCTCACAGTACTCCAGGTGCGGTCTAACTAGGGCTTTGTACAGCTGAATCATGACTATTAGGCTCGTCAACTCTGGTTGGACGCATTCCAGAACATGCCATTACATGTCTACCTGCCTCCAACTGTCATGCCCTTCATGCTTCTGCCATTGGTTGCCAGACATGTCCATCCTTGCTCTTTTCCTTTGCTGATTGGACAGCCAGGAGACTCCGTTACCTGATAGTCAAGGATCATCCCGTCAGCCAAAACCTTTTTTTTTTAAAAAGTATCCATTTCCAATACTTTGGTAACTAATAAAAGGAAAGTGTTAAAGGAAAATAAAAGAAAAACTTGTAAATGTCTCGATAACTGTTCCTCCTGGGATTGCTCACAGTAGTGCCAAGGAGATTAGTTTACAATTCTTGGAGACTTCAAATGATGTTAGCAACTCTACACAACCTCCTACTGGTGCCCTGTTCCCCAATGGCCCACAGTCCATATGAAGATGATTTGGAATATATATAAAAAAATAGCACATAAAAGCAACAGTTTAAAAAAGTTTGACTGCCAAAATAAACTAATGAAAACATGAAACTAGAAGCATTGTGTTTAGGACAACACCTTTTGAAGGGGAAGGAACCTACCCACAGTGTTGATGGGTTTGGCGTAAGGCACGAGCCCCCAGGAGTTGCTCGAGAAAAAGCCACGGCCTTGGAAAACACAGGGGGCAAATCCGATCAGCTTCTGGAATTTTCTTTGTATTACTCGCATCAAACTGCCTTCCTTGAAGACAATCTGTCGGTAAACGTCATTCTCACCAAAAGTGTAAACAGGGACCAAATCGGCTCTGCCAAGAAAAGAAAACAGAATGGAAACTTCCAGAAAGTTGTTAGTTCTTTCCTTCAATGCTAAAGGGGGTGCAGAAGCAGCGGGACCTGGGGTATATGTGCACAAATCACTGAAGGTGGCAGGGCAGGTTAAGAAAGCAGTTAATAAAGCATATGGGATCCTGAGATTTATAAATAAGGGGCACAGAGTACAAAAATAAGGAAGTTATGATAAACCTGTATAAAACACTGGTTTGGCCTCAACTGGAGTATTGTGTCCACTTCTGGGCACCACACTTTAGGAAGGGTGTGAAGGCGTTAGAGAGAGTGCAGAAAAGATTCACGAGAATGGTTCCAAGGATGAAGTACTTCAGTTACAGGGATAGACTGGAGAAGCTGGGGCTGTTCACCATGGAGAAGAGACGATTAAGAGGAGGTTTGATAGAGGTGTTCAAAATCATGAGGGGTCTGAAGAGATAGGGAGAAACTGTTCCCATTGGCGGAAGTGTCAAGAACCCAGCGGACACCGATTTACGGTGACTGGGAAAAGAAACAGAGGTAACATGAGTAAAACCTATTTTACGCAGTTAGTGGTTAGGATCTGGAATGCACTGTCGAAGAGTGTGGTGGAGGCAGATTCAAAAATAGTTGCTTTTTAAAGGGAACTGGATAATTATCTGAAGAGAAAAAATTTGCAGGGCTAAGGGGAAAGAGGCCAGGGAGTGGGACTAGGAGATTTGCTCTTGCAGAAATCCAGCATAGATACAATGGGCTGACTGGCTGCCTTCTGGTCTGTAGCCATTCTATGATTCTAATGAACAACAACAACTTGGATTTTATCACCTTTAACATAGTAAAGTGCCGCAAGGCAATTTACAGGAGCATTACCAAAACAAAATGCGTCACTGAGCCACATAAGGAGATATTAGGACAAGCGACCAAAAGTTTGGTCAAAGAAGTAGGTTTGAAAGGAGCATCTCCTGAATTCCCTATTGAAGTTTAGTGAACATCTTATATTTAACACCCTTAGTTCTGGTCTCCCCAAGTGGAAACATCTTCTCTACGTCTACTCTATCAAAACTATTCATAATTTTAAAGCGCTCCATCAGGTCACCCCTCAGCCTGCTTCTCTGGAAAAGGAAAAAAAAAAAAACGAGTCCCAGACTGTTCAATCTTTTCTGATGAGGTATCACCTCAGTTCTGGTATCATTCTGGTCAATTTCTTTCTTTTTTTTTTTATAAAACACCTTCTCCAGTGCCCCTATATCCATTTTACAAAACGGAAACCAGAACTATACTCCAAGTATAGCCTAAACAAGGTTTTATGGAAGTTTAACAACTTCTGCTTTTCATTTCTATCCCTTTAAAAATGAGCCTCAGTGCTGGGTTTGCTATTAACCTACTTTCAGTGTTTGTGTATCTGACCTTCTAATTCCCTTTGTTCCTCCAGCCCATTTAGACACTTTCCAAGTGTGTGGCCTCCTTATCCAACCTGGGAAACTCAAGTAGACAACTCAACAGCTGACCGTTCAAATATTTTTGATTCTTTCATGGGACGTGGGTGTCACTGGCATTTACTGCCCATCCCTAATTGCACTTGATAACTGAGTAACTTGCTAGGCCATTTTAGAGGGCAGCTAGGAGTCAACCAAATTGCTATGGGTCTGGAGTCACATACGAACATACGAATTAGGAGCAGAAGGCGGCCATTCGGCCCCTCAAGTCTGCTCCGCCATCCAATAAGATCATGGCTGATCTGTTTGTGTTTTGAATTCCACACTCCCATCTACCCCCGATAACCCTTGATTTCCTTGCCTAACAAGAATCTGTCTACCCCCACCTTAAAAATATTCAATGTTCCTGCCTTCACCACCTTCTGAGGCAGAGAGTTCCAAAGTCACACAACCCTCAGAAAAACATTTCTCCTCATCTCTGTCCTAAAAGGGACACTCCTAATTTTAAAACAGTGCCCCCTAGTTCTGGACTTACCCACAAGAAAAAAACATTCTCACCACAGCCACCTTGTCAAGACTGTTCAGGATCTTAAAAACTTCAATCAAGTCTCCCCTTACTCTTCTAAACTCCAGTGAAAACAAGCTCAGTGTGTCCAACCTTTCCTCGCAAGACAACCCACTCACTCCAGGTATTAATCTAGTAAACCTCCTCTGAACTGCCTCCAATGCATTTACATCCTTCCTTAAATAAGGAGACCAAAACTGCGCACAGTATTCGAGATGTGGTCTCACCAATGCCCTGTATAACTGAAGCATAACATCCTTACTTTTATATTCAATTCCTCTTGCAATAAAGAATAGCATTCCATTAGCCTTCTTTATTACTTGTTAGGACGCAGGTACAACTTTTTGTGACTCATGCACTAGAACACCTAGATCGTCTGCACTTCGGAATTTTGCAATTGTTTCCCATTTAAGAAATACTCTGCTTTTTTTATTCTTCCTGCCAAAATGAACAACTCCACATTTTTCCACATTATACTCCATCTGCCAAATTTTTGCCCACTCACTCAACCTACCTACATCAGTCTGCAAGCCCATTATATCCTCTTCACAACATACTTTCCTACCTATCTTTGTGTCCTCTGCAAATTTAGCTACCATGCCACTGCTCCCCTCATCTAAGTCATCGATATAAATTGTAAAAAGTTGAGGCCATAGCATGGACCCCTGTAGGACTCCACTTGCCACATCCCGCCAATCAGAAAACGACCCATTCATGCATACTCTGTTTTCTGCCAGCCAGCCAATCTTCTATCCATGCTAATATGTTACCCACTACACCATGAGCTCCTACTTTGCGCAATAACCTTTTATGTGGCACCTCGTCAAATGCCTTTTGGAAATCCAAGTACAGTACATCAACGGGCTCCCCTTTATCCACAGCACATGTCACTCCTTCAAAGAACTCGAACAAATTGGTTCAACATGGCTTCCCTTTCACAAAACCATGCTGACTATTCCTGATTACCTTGAGTTTTTCTAAGTGCCCAGCTACAACCTCCTTCATCACAGAATCATTATAGTGCAGAAGGAGGCCATGATATATTCTAATACCTTCCCCATAACAGATGTCAAGCTAACTGGCCTATAGTTACCTGTTTTCTGCCTCCTCCCACCCACCCCCCACTTCTTCGAGAGGGGTTATATTTGCTACTTTCCAGTCTGATGGAACATTTCCAGAATCTAGTGAATTTTGAAAAATCAACACAACAAATCTACTACCTCATTATCCACTTCTTTTAAGACCCTAGGATGAAGTCCATCAAGAACTGGGGACTTGTCAGCCCGCAGTTCCATCACTTTGCTCAGTACCTCTTCCCTGGTAATTTCCCCAAGTTCCTCTCTTCTTTCCACCTCCTGATTTACAACTATTGCCAGAATGTTTTTTGTATCCTCTATAGTGAAGACAGAAGCAAAATATTTGTTTATTTCATCTGCCATTTCCTTATTATCTAATATTAGCTCCCCATTCTCACTCTCTAGAGGACCAACACTCACTTTACTTACTCTTTTCTTTTTCAAATACCTGTAGAAACTCTTGCTATCAGTTTTTACATTTCTACCTAGCTTCCTGTAGGCCAGACCAGGTAAGGACGGCAGATTTCCTTCCCTAAAGGACATTCGTAAACCAGATGGGGTTTTATGACAATTGATGATAGTTTCATGGCACCATTACTGAGACGAGCTTTCAATTCCAGATTTATGAATTCATTTATTTTAAATTCCACGAGCTGCAGAGTTGAGATTTGAACCAGTGTCCCCAGGGCATTAGCCTGGGCATCTGGATTACTAGTTCAATGACATTACCACTACGCCACCTTTCTTTGCACAAACTGAAATCTAGGAACCAAATTCCAGAGCAAGGCGAGGGGCCCAGGAAATGTGAACGTTGGCATGAAATCCCTGTAGCTGTCACTGTGCATGCCAGGCTAGAACCTAGATACACAGTCCATATGTACAGGAACAGACAGATGCTCACAAGCTGTACAAAATCTTGCGGAAGTGGATTGTACACTTATTTACCCAGTCTACTGTACACAGACAGAGAATGCACTACATAATGTTTGTTAACCAGTTGAAATGTAATACAAGTCAAAAACTTTTTAAAAATTAATTTAAAAATGGCACAAGAGAAATGGTGCAAGGGGCTCAACGATTAAACAATACAAAGCGAGCTTGAACAGTAAGCTGTGAGGAGGACAGAGGCTGCAAAGGGAGATAGACAAGCTAAGTGAGTGGGCAAGAAGGTGGCAGGTTGACTATAATGGGAAATGGTTGTTTGGTAGTACAGAACTTGAGTATTGCTGAAAATAGAGACATGTTGAAGCTTTTCGTCTTGGACTCATCAGGACAATCCACAAGAATAATAATGTAAGGGAAAGCAACAACTTTATACTATACGAGAAGAGACTGCTGATTGGCAGAGGTGTTGCCATGGAGAATGCACTAGTTTATGGTGACTGAGTTAACGGTCAAGCTTTGTTTGAAATTTAAACCAGGCAGCTTGACTGATTGGTCAAAGCATTGCCCTGAGGAATGAAACAGCGAATGGCCGTCACTTATTTTGTTCAGCTGAAGCAGGTGCAATGTGCGTACATGTTCTTTCTGTCTGCAAAGAACAGGGCCTTGTGTATTAATATACGTAGCTTCCAGTACACGCAAATGCACCACACTGCGAGCCCTACAGACAATCTTAAATTGGTTGTCACCGTAATTCTTAGCACACTGAGGATTATTTAACAAATTTTATCCAATCATGGAATCACATCTATTGTTGGACACTGTGTTTTGAGTTTTGTTAGTGGAGAACATCAAATGTGTTACTACCGCATAGTAGCAGCATAAAACAGCTAGTTTTACCTGTTGCTCAAATTTTTGGGAGACATTACTCTTCCAGGGTAATTTGAGGTAGGCGTTAAGGAATGCAAGTTCCAGCAGCTGATGGGGACTAATGCCCCTCCAGGTCCTCCTTCAGCTTCACTTCCCTCTGACCCCACCCCTTCTGATCTGACCCCTTGCCGTGTATTCACTGTACCCTCTGACCTCCCCCTCTCTGATGCTGAGCGTTCTGTACTCAGCAAAGGTCTCAATTTTATCCCCTTACGCCCCCACCTCAATGAATTTCGTGCTCGGCATGACGTTGAGCTCTTCATCCGTCGCCTCCGGGATCACATCTTTGACCAGGAGTCCTCCCCCCGACCAGCAGACCCATTCACCCGCCTCCAGCATTCTCCCTCTACCTGAACCCCTCCCCCTGGCCTCTTACCCACTCTTGATCTCTTCATTGAAAACTGTCGGCGAGACATTGGTCATCTCAATTTCTCTGCCCCCCTCATTCACTCTAACCTGTCCCCCTCTGAACTTGAGGCACTCCGTTCTCTCAGGTCTACCTCCCTCTGGACCATGACCCCACCACCAAACATCAAGCCACCGTCCAGAGGACTGTCACTGACCTCATCTCCTCTGGAGATCTTCCCTCTACAGCTTCCAACCTCATAGTCCCACAACCCCGGACAGCCCGCTTCTACCTCCTTCCCACAATCCACAAACGGGACTGTCCCGGCAGACCCATTGTGTCAGCCTGCTCCTGCCCCACTGAACTTATTTCTTCCTATCTTGACTCTATCTTTTCTCCGCTGGTCCAGTCTCTTCCCACCTACATCCGTGACTCTTCTGACGCCCTACGTCATTTTGACAATTTCCAGTTTCCTGGTCCCAACCGCCTCCTCTTCACTATGGATGTCCAATCGCTCTACACCTCCATCCCCCACCAGGATGGTTTGAGGGCTCTCCGCTTCTTCCTGCAACAGAGGCCCAACCAGTCCCCATCCACCACCACCCTCCTCCGCCTGGCTGAACCTGTTCTCACATAAAACAACTTCTCCTTCAACTCCACTCACTTCCTTCAAGTAAAAGGTGTCGCTATGGGTACCCGCATGGGTCCTAGTTATGCCTGTCTTTTTGTGGGTTATGTCGAGCATTCTTTGTTCCAGTCCTACTCAGGCCCCCTCCCCCAACTCTTTTTCCGGTACATTGATATCTGTATCGGTGCCGTTTCCTGCTCCCACCCCGAACTAGAAAACTTCATCAACTTTGCTTCCAATTTCCACCCTTCTCTCACCTTTACATGGTCCACCTCTAACACTTCCCTTCCCTTCCTCGAATTCTCTGTCTCCATCTCTGGGGATAGGTTGTCTACTAATATTCATTATAAGCCCACCGACTCCCACAGCTACCTCGACTACACTTCTTCACACCCTGCCTCCTGTAAGGACACCATTCCATTCTTCCAGTTTCTCCGTCTCCGACGCATCTGCTCTGATGATGCTACCTTCCATGACGGTGCTTCTGATATGACCTCCTTTTTCCTCAACCGAGGATTTCCCCCCATTGTGGTTGACAGGGCCCTCAACCATGTCCAGCCCATTCCTCGTACCTCTACCCTCACCCCTTCCCCTCCCTCCCAGAACCGTGACAGGGTTCCCCTTGTCCTCACTTTTCACCCCATCAGCTTCCATATCCAAAGGATCAGCCTCCGCCATTTCCGCCACCTCCAGCGTGATGCCACTACCAGTCGCATCTTCCCCTCCCTTCCAGTCAGCATTCCGAAGGGATCGTTCTCTCCGCGACACCCTGGTCCACTCCTCCATTACCCCCACCACCTCGTCCCCGTCCCATGGCACCTTCCCCTGCAATCGCAGGACGTGTAATACCTGCCCATTTACCTCCTCTTTCCTCACTATCCCAAGCCCCAAACACTCCTTTCAGGTGAAGCAGCGATTTCCTTGTACTTCTTTCAATGTAGTATACTGTATTCGCTGCTCACAATGTGGTCTCCTCTACATTGGGGAGACCAAGCGCAGACATGGTGACCGCTTTGCGGAACATCTCCGCTCAGTCCGCAAGCAGGACCCTGAACTTCCGGTTGCTTGCCATTTCAACACTCCCCCCTGCTCTCATGCTCACATCTCTGTCCTGGGATTGCTGCAGTGTTCCAGTGAACATCAACGCAAGCTCGAGGAACAGCATGTCATCTACCGATTAGGCACACTACAGCCTGCCGGACTGAACATTGAGTTCAATAATTTTAGAGTATGACAGCCCCTCATTTAACTTTCATTTTTAGTTATTTTTTCTTCCTTTTTTTTTTACATTCTTTTTTTACATTTTTTACAATTTTTTTTTGCATTTATTTCATTTCATCTTAGTTTATTCAGTTTGCTTACCCACTGTTTTTTTTCAGGTTTGCACTTGCTGCTGTTCAATATTCAGTGTATTAACACCTAATCTGTACTAATGCTTTGTCTTTCAACACACCATTAACATATTGTTTGCCTTTGCTCCGTGACCTTTTGGTCAGCTATGTGGCCTGGTCCAATCTAGACCTCCTTTGTTATCTCTTGCCCCACCCCCACCTCACTTGCTTATAACCTGTGACTTTTCTAATATTTGTCAGTTCCGAAGAAGGGTCACTGACCCGAAACGTTAACTCTGCTTCTCTTTTCATAGATGCTGCCAGACCTGCTGAGTGGTTCCAGCATTTCTTGTTTTTGTTTCAGATTTCCAGCATCCGCAGTATTTTGCTTTTAATTTGAGGTAGACTGGGCACTTTTCAGGGCCGAAAATGACGGCCTTAGGCCCAATTATAAGTTTGCCCGATATACAGCGAGAAATGATCTGATCAGGGTAGCCATGGTCACACAGGATGTCTTTGATTTGCCCTATTTCAGCATCAAGCTTGCATGGTGAGCAAATGGCTCGGGCCCTATTTATGAGGTTGCCGATAAGGCCAATCTTAAAGCGCGAGGAACTGTAAGAATCCCAATGTGTGTACTGAGTAGTGAAGGTAGGTTTGTGGTAGAGAATCCATTAACAGCTTTCTCAACTAGCGTGTCAAGGAAAAGGAGCTCATTTGACTGCTCCATTTCAAAGATGAATTTGAGCACAGGATGGAGCCCATTAAGACGTGTAAGGAACTTACTGCATGCAGCTGAGGATTCAAATATAGCAAACGTATCATCTACATATTGGAAATATGCAAGAGGTAGGAGGTTAGGTGTCATACCCTCAGACGTGTTTCTCATGGAACCCAACAAAGATGTTTGCGAGAGCTGGGCCTAGACGGGATCCCATGGCAACACCATCTATTTGAGCATACGTGGTGTCGTTAAAACTGAACTCAACTGCGCTAGTTGCCGAGGTCATAAGTTCAATGAATACTGATTCACGTAATGGTGGTGGGTCTAGATTGCCCCGATATAGCGCTGCAGCGCAAATATCTATGGCTTCCTCAAGTGATACATTGCTGAATAGGCTAGCAATGTCAAATGAGCACATGGACATAGCATTGTTATCGATATACAAGTCCTGCATTTGCATGTTCTGGAAGCTATATATGTTAATACACAGGGCCCTGTTCTTTGCAGACAGAAAGAACATGTACACACATTGTGCTTGTTTCAGCTGAACAAAATAAGTGACAGCCATTCACTGGTTCATTCCTCAGGGCAATGCCTTGACCAGAGTCAGGCTTCCTGGTTTAAATTTCAAGCAAAGCTTGACAGTTAACTGTCAGTCACCATAAATTAGTGCATTCTCCATGCCAACGCTTCTACCAATCTGAGTTCACTTGCCAACCAATCAGCATTCTCTTCTCATACAATGAAATTGTTGCTTTCCTTTACATTGGTATTCTTGTGGATTTTCTTGAGTGCAAGACGAAAATCTTCGACAACATTTTCTGCAATAATGGGAAATGAGAAATTTTCCACTTTGGAAGGAAGAATAGAAAAGCAGATTTTTTTTTTTAAAAAGTGAGTGACTAGTTAATGTTAGGATTCAGAGGGATTTTGGTATCTTGTACACAAATCACAAAGTTAACATGCAGGTACAGCAAGCAATTAAGGCGGAAAATTGCATGTTGGCCTTTATTTCAAGAGAATTGGAGTACATGAATAAAGAAGTTTTACTGCAATTGTACAGGGCTTTGTTGAGACCACACCTGAAGTTGTGTGTACACTTTTGCTCTCCTTATGAAGGATATACTTGCCTAAGAGGGGGTGCAATAGAGGCTCACTAGATTGATCCCTGGGATAACAGGGCTGCCCTTAGAGGAGAGATTGAGTAAAATGGGCTGATATTCTCTGACTTTAGAAGAATGAGAAGTGATCTCTTTGAAACATAAGATTCTGAGAGGTCTTTACAGGAAGGATGCTTGAGAGACTGTTTCCCCTGGCTGGAGTGTCTAGAAGTCGGGGTCATAGTCTCAGGATAAGGGGTCAGCTGTTTAGGACTGAGATGAGGAGAAATTCCTTCGCTCAGAGGGTTGTGAATCTTTGAAATTCTCTAACCCAGAGAGACGTGGATGCTCAGTCAGAATGTATAGTTAAGACTAAGATAGATAGATTTATGGACAGTAAGGGCATTAAAGGATATGGGGATAGGGCAGTGGGATTGAGGAAGATCAGCTCAGGGGCTGTATGGTACACTGCTGTTCCTATTTCTTATGAATACTGTGGTTAGATCCCATTTACAGTATTATGTTCAATTCTGGGTACGGACCTCAGGCAGGATATATTGGCTTGGAGGGGTGTGGTGTGGAAATATCAGAATGATACCAGGGCTTAAAGGGTTAAATGATGAGGTCAGGTTGCATAGACTAGGCTTGTATTCCTTTGAGATTCACAAGGAGGAGGTGTTAGCAATTTTGGAAAGAGTGAAAATAGATAAGTCCCCTGGGCCGGATGGGATTTATCCTAGGATTCTCTGGGAAGCCAGGGAGGAGATTGCAGAGCCGTTGTTGTTGATCTTTAAGTCGTCATTGTCGACAGGAGTAGTGCCGGAGGACTGGAGGATAGCAAATGTTGTCCCCTTGTTCAAGAAGAGACAGCCCTGGTAATTATAGACCTGTGAGCCTTACTTCGGTTGTGGGTAAAATGTTGGAAAAGGTTATAAGAGACAGGATTTATAATCATCTTGAAAAGAATAAGTTCATTTGCGATAGTCAGCACGGTTTTGTGAAAGGTAGGTCGTGCCTCACAAACCTTATTGAGTTTTTCGAGAAGGTGACCAAACAGGTGGATGAGGGTAAAGCCGTGGATGTGGTGTATATGGATTTCAGTAAGGCGTTTGATAAGGTTCCCCACGGTAGGCTATTGCAGAAAATACGGAAGTATGGGGTTGAAGGTGATTTAGAGCTTTGGATCAGAAATTGGCTAGCTGAAAGAAGACAGAGGGTGGTGGTTGATGGCAAATGTTCATCCTGGAGTTTAGTTACTAGTGGTGTACCGCAAGGTTCTGTTTTGGGGCCACTGCTGTTTGTCATTTTTATAAACGACGTGGATGAGGGTGTAGAAGGGTGGGTTAGTAAATTTGCGGATGACACGAAGGTCGGTGGAGTTGTGGATAGTGTCGAAGGGTGTTGTAGGGTACAGAGGGACATAGATAGGCTGCAGAGCTGGGCTGAGAGATGGCAAATGGAGTTTAATGCGGAGAAGTGTGAGGTGATTCACTTTGGAAGGAGTAACAGCAATGCAGAGTACTGGGCTAATGGGAAGATTCTTGGTAGTGTAGATGAGCAGAGAGATCTTGGTATCCAGGTACATAAATCCCTGAAAGTTGCTACCCAGGTTAATAGGGCTGTTAAGAAGGCATATGGTGTGTTAGCCTTTATTAGTAGGGGGATCGAGTTTCAGAGCCACGGGGTCATGATGCAGCTGTACAAAACTCTGGTGAGGCCGCACCTGGAGTATTGCGTGCAGTTCTGGTCACCGCATTATAGGAAGGATGTCGAAGCTTTGGAAAGGGTGCAGAGGAGATTTACTAGGATGTTGCCTGGTATGGAAGGAAGGTCTTACGAGGAAAGGCTGAGGGACTTGGGGTTGTTTTCGTTAGAGAGAAGGAGGAGGAGAGGTGACTTAATAGAGACATACAAGATAATCAGAGGGTTAGATAGGGTGGATAGTGAGAGTCTTTTTCCTCGGATGAGGATGGCAAACACGAGGGGACATAGCTTTAAGTTGAGGGGTGAAAGATATAGGACAGATGTCAGAGGTAGTTTCTTTACGCAGAGAGTAGTAGGGGCGTGGAACGCCCTGCCTGCAACAGTAGTAGACTCGCCAACTTTAAGGGCATTTAAGTGGTCATTGGATAGACATATGGATGTAAATGGAATAGTGTAGGTCAGATGATCGGCGCAACATCGAGGGCCGAAGGGCCTGTACTGCGCTGTAATATTCTAATTCTAATTCTAATTCTAATTCTATAGAAGATTAAGGGGTGATCTGATGCTTCTCTAATCATTTAGCATCAGAGGAGGCCATTCAGTCCCTCAAGCCTGTTCCACAAATTCAGTTAGATCATGATTGATCTGTATCTTAACTCTATCTACCTATTTCCTTCCACAACCCTCAATATCTTTGCCTAACAAAAATCTATCAATCTCATTTTTAAAATGATCAAATCAGCCTCCAGCTTCACAGTTATTTGGTGGAAGAAAGTACATGTAAAGTTTTTTTTAAAAATGAAGTATTCATGTGCACAAGATGATGAGAGGCATAGATAGAGTGGATAGTCAGAGACTTTTTCCCAGGGTGGAAAGGGCTATCACCAGGGGGCATAATTTTAAGGTGATTGGAGGAAGGTTTCAGGGAGATGTCAGAGGTAGGTTCTTTACACAGAGAGTGGTGGGTGCGTGGAATGCGCTGCCAGCGGTGGTAGTAGAAGCAGATACATTAGGGGCATTTAAGCGACTCTTGGATAGGTACATGGATGATAGTGGAATGAAGGGTAGGTAGGTAGTTTGATCTTAGAGTAGGTTAAAGGTTCGGCACAACATCGTGGGCCGAAGGGCCTGTACTGTGCTGTTCTATGTTCTATTCAAATCACAATACGAATCACTATAGACCTGCATTTATATAGTGCCTTTAATATGGTAAAACATCCCAAGGCAGTTCACAGGAGTGTGAACGAGACAAAATTTGACAGAGCCACATTAAGGAGATAGTGGGACAGGTGACCAAAAGCTTGGTCAAAAGAGGTAAGTTTTAAGGATTGTCTTAAACGGTGGTGAGGCACAGAGACAGAGAGAGAATTCCAGAGCTTGGGGACCAGGCAGCTGAAAGTACGACCGATACTGATGGAATGATTAAAATCAAAAGGAGAGAGAGGTCAGAGTTTGAAGAGTAGATCCTGCAGAACAGCATTCATGATGAGTCAGTGAAATACAACAGGGTAGTCCGCTGAGACTTAATGTTTTGGAAATACTGCAAAATAAGGGTGAAAGGCAATATTTTGGATCATGGCCTTCGAGAAAATTTTGACCAAGCTAATGGGGGGCGGGGGCGGGGCAGCTGTGGGTGGAGTGTCTTTTTTAAAACATAACTTTGGACTCTGGTGGGGGTGTGCGGGAGGGGAAAGAAAAACCTTAAAATAAAAAAGTAGCAGGCAAATAGGGAACTGGGTGTCACACATCATCCCGACTTGGAAATATCTTCGTCGTTGGGTCAAAAACCTGGAACACCCTTCCTAACAGTACTGTAGGTGTAACTACACCATGTGGACTGCAGCAGTTCAAGGTGGCAGCTCACCGACACCTTCCCAAGGGCAATAAATGTTGGCCTTGCCAGTGACCCCCACATCCCAAGAACGAATAGAAGAAAAACCTATGAAGAATGGTCACTTGACTGAAAGCTGCTCATTGGCCAAGTTATTTTTTTTTTAAACCAGCAAGATGATAATGTTCCCAATATTAATGGGGAGGCTGAAAGTGACTGAAGGACACAATAGAGCCTCATAAGCAGCCAGTTTGAGGGGGGGGGTGGGGGGGGGGGCCTGCACAAGCCTGATGGACCTATCCCTGCTCTCAGCATAGGTTTTAATCAGGATCATTTCTTACCCATTTTGCAGTGCCATCTTCACAAACCCTTTGCGGTTTTTCAGGGTCACAACATTGCTTCCTGGGCTGCAATTCAGAGATTCCGCCGATCCTCCAATCACAATTATCACTGCGTTCCCAGTCCCGCTCTTAGACAGCAGGAAGTCAATAGCCTCCCGCGTCACGGGAAAAATACCTGCGGCAGGGGCAAATAAAAGCCAAGGAATTATTGCTCATCTGAACTGTGAGTTATCATCTCTAACCATTAAAACACACTTGAAGGGAGATCAAGCCCGTATAAATTAAATGGTAGCATTTTCTTATTAAATTTCAGATTTATTAATTCAATTGAAATTTCACCATCTGCCATGGTGGGATTCAAACCCATATCTTCAGAGCCATTAGCCTGGGCTCTGGATTACTAGTCTAGTGACATCACCACTACGCCACCACCTCTCCATTGGCTTTGGATAGGTGCAGAGCAGATTCACCAGAATGATACTGGGGCTAAAATTGTGAAAATATGAGGACAGTTTCCATAGAATAGATTTGATTTCCCTTGAGGAAGATAGAGAGGTGACCTAACTGAGGTATTGATTAAAGGTGTTGATAGTTTCTCCCTAACTACCCCATTTCCTCTGGTCGGGTGCATCCAGAACAAGGGGGCATAACCTTAAAATTAGAGCTGGGGTGTTGAGGGATGATGTCGTCAGGGTCGTGGAAAACTGGAACTCCCTCCCCCAAATAGCTGTTGACACTGGAAGTAACTGAAAAGTTTCAAAGCGGAGATTGATAGACTATTATTGGGCGAGGGTATTAATGGACAGGGAACCAAGGTGGGTAGATGGAGTCAAGATACAGATCAGCCATGATCTAACTGAATGGCAGAACAAGTTTGAGGGGCTGAATGGCCCACTTCTGTTCCTATATCGTTCGAAGAACAAATGGGGACACAGCCCTAGAGTTCACCGCTTCCAACTGTCATAGAGTCATAGAGAGATACAGCACTGAAACAGGCCCTTTGTCCCACCGAGTCTGTGCCGACCATCAACCACCCATTTATACTAATCCTACATTAATCCCATACTCCCTACCACATCCCCACCAATCTCCTATCACCTACCTACACTAGGGGCAATTTGCAATGGCCAATTTACCTATCAACCTGCAAGTCTTTGGCCGTGGGATGAAACCGGAGCACCCGGCAGAAACCCACACTGTCACAGGGAGAACTTGCAAACTCCACACAGGCAGTACCCAGAACTGAACCCAGGTCGCTGGAGCTGTGAGGCTGCAGTGCTAACCACTGCACCACCCTGTGTCCCTCTAATCCAAGGCAAACATGCTTACCCTTACTTTATTTGAAGTCATCTAGCTTTCTATCTGTGTTTCTATTCACTGATGTTCGTGGCAGCTTGCTGTGCTCACATTGGCTGCCACATTTCCTAAATTACCGTGGTGACAATACTTCAAGTACTTCATTGGCTGTAAAGCACTTTGGGATGTCCTGGGCTGTGAAAGGCACTATAGAAATGCAAGTCTTTCTCTTGTTTCGGTATCGATGCTGCATTATCTCAGATACAAGAATGAATAAGTTTGCATTCATGAAGCAAGACCAACACCTTCCATATCCTCAGGGTGTTTCAATATTACCTCTGACATGTAGTCAAGTTGCTTTGTAGGAAAGCCAACTGGCACATGACAAGGCCCACAAAGAGCAAGGAAGATCCTTTGCTGGTATTGGTTGATGGATAAATGTTGACTATAAAGATCACGGAACTCCCCTGCTCTTTTTCCCCCATAATGCCAGGATCTTTTATGACCAGCTGATCAGCCGAGACCGCCAGGGTCAATGGGTCATCTGAAAAATGGCACCTCTGCCAATGTAGCCCTCCTTCAGCAGGGAAAGGTCACTTAGTTCAGCACTGGAGCACAGCCTAAACCCACAGCCACCTGAATCACACCAGTGTGCTACGAAAAACAGGAACCTGTATTCCACAGCCTCGGGACATCCCAAAGCCAATAAATACCTTTTGAAGTGTATTCACTTTTATAATGTGGGAAAGTCAGCAGCCAATTTGCACACAGCAAGCTCCCACAAACAGCAATGTGATAATGACCAGATCATCTGTTTCAGTGATGTTGATTGAGGAATAGATATTGGTTCAACACACCAGGGATAACCACCCTCCTTTTCTTTGAAAAGGTGACGCGTCCACCCAAGGAGGCAGACTGGGCCTCATTTTAACATCTCATCTGAAAGATGGCACTGCCAACAGTGCAGCACTCCTTCAGTACTGGTGTTGGGTTTCTAATACTGAGCACATCTGCCTTTGGCAAGGTGCAACGTTAACATAGAACATAGAACATCACAGTACAGGCCCTTCGGCCCACGATGTTGTGCCGAACCTTTAACCTACTCTAAGATCAAACTAACTACATACCCTTCATTCTACTATCATCCATGTACCTATCCAAGAGTCGCTTAAATGCCCCTAACATATCTGCTTCTACCACCGCTGGCAGCGCATTCCACGCACCCACCACTCTCTGTGTAAAGAACCTACCTCTGACATCTCCCCGAAACCTTCCTCCAATCATCTTAAAATTATGCCCCTTGGTGATAGCCCTTTCCACCCTGGGAAAAAGTCTCTGACTATCCACTCTATCTATGCCTCTCATCATCTTGTACCCCTCTATCAAGTCACCTCTCATCCTTCTCCGCTCCAATGAGAAAAGCCCTAGCTCCCTCAATCTTTCTTCGTAGGACATGCCCTCCAGTCCAGGCAGCATCCTGGTAAATCTCCTCTGCACCCTCTCTAAAGCTTCCACATCCTTCCTACAATGAGACGACCAGAACTGAACACAATATTCCAAGTGCGGTCTAACCAGGGCTTTATAGAGCTGCAGCATAACCTCGCGGCTCTTGAACTCAATTCCCCTGTTAATGAAAGCCAACACACCATACGCCTTCTTAACAACCCTATCAACTTGGGTGGCAACTTTGAGCGATCTATGGACATGGACCCCAAGATCCCTCTGTTCCTCCACACTGCCAAGAATCCTGTCTTTAAGCCTGTATTCCGCATTCAAATTCGACCTTCCAAAATGAATCACTTCACTTTATGGAGCTTTATTCAATAACACTTCAGTCTCATTCTACATAAAGAGCGCTGTTGCATACATTAACGCTGGACAGACATGAACTGCAGAAAACATCCTAATATAATAAAGGAACACAGCATAAAGTATAGAGTGAAGTCTATAAATTACAGACACCATAGGGACTGGCACCAGCTGTGTGTGTTTTTTTTTTGAAGTGCCCTTATTTTCAAAATGATTGTTGTATACACTAAAAATTCTCCTCAATAGAATGGAGAGTTATTTACCCTGCATCCATAGTGGCAGAGAAACCACTCTACCCTGGGCCAAGTAGTCAACCCCAGAGATAGAGCAGTTTCTCTGCTGCTGTGCATACTGGGTAAAGAACCCCCCCCCCCCAATTTCACACAAGCAGATTCTTTCACAAAACCTGCTGCCACCTTGCACTGAGTGACCTCAACCAGGATTTGGGGACAGAGAGAAGGGAAAAGCAAGGAAAAGCACCAGGGATCCCAACTCAAGTGGAAGCTACAGATACAGCAGCTTTGTAACAGGCTGCATCCCTTGTATTTAAGTTGTAAAAGGATTTGGTGCATTAAATTAAAGGGTGTGCAAAATTTGTAATTTGTAGTGTTTTCAGAATGCCTCTTGTATATTTTAATGCGCAAATTATTTGGGTCTCTCAAAGTGTTTTCTTTTTGTGGGAGGAGTTTATATAGGCTTTACTGTAGTGGACAAATAAATCCTAACTGGATTACACAGTTAATGATTGTAGATAGATTTCTACATATTGCCAGTTCACAAGAGTGCAGTAAATTTTCATGGGGTGGGGGGGGGGGGGGGGGGCGCAGGAAACGCAAAAAAAAAGAAGAGGGTTAGGAAATCAATACACCATCAACAGTGTTAAAGATACTTAGAATAGGATCTACAATCATTAAACTGGATTCCACATGGGGGAAGATCTTACTTCTCAAGTTTATGGATCTGATAAGGGTCATTATGTTTGGACATTGTACTTTACAAACAACGTGTCTCAGAGCAAACATCTTCATGGTAAAGCACCTCTTGTACCAAGAGGGACATCTCTTGATTAGATTACTTATTTTTAAATATATGCACGTGGTCAGGGCAGCCACGAGGCTGCTGACTTGATAACTGAAGAGTGCAAGGCAAGCACTCGTAAAGTTGAAATCTACTAAAGGAACTGAAACTTTCAGCTTCCCTCACAACTTATCAGTGCCATAAACAAGAGTCAACCATAGCTCAATGGGTAGAATTCTCGACTCTCAATCACTAGATTGTTGGTTCCAAGTCCCACACCAGAATCCAAAATCCAGGCAGCACTGAGGGAGTGCTGCACTGTTGGAAGTGCCGTCTTTCGGATGATACGTTAAAACTAAAGCCCCGTCTGCCCCCTCAGGTGAACGAAGTTTCCATGGCCACTATTTCAAAATTAACCAGGGATGTTCTCCCTGGTGTTCTGGCCAACATTTGGCACTCAACCAACGTCACTAAAACAGTATCTGGTCCTTATCATGTCGCTTTTTATGGGAGCGTACTGTGTGCAAATTTGCTGCTGCGTTTTCTTCACTGCAACACAATGACGACACTTCAAAAGTACTTCAGGTCATCCAGCAGTTGTAAAAAGGCACTTTTGTCCAATATTGTTGGAGTATTGCTCAAGGGACCTAGATGGAGTGTAGGCACTCAATGGTGGGGCAAAGGGTGTGGGCTTGCAAGAGGCCAGAGATCTTGAAGGCTTGGAGGGTTGCATGAGGTTACAGAGATGGGAGGGGCCAGCGAGGCCACAGAGGAATTTGAAAATAAAGATGAAAATATTTTTAAAAACAAGGCATTGCCAAATTGGGAGCCAATGTAGATTAGCAAGAACAGGGGCGATAGGTGAATGGGACTTAATGGGAATTAGGATACGGACAGCAGAATTTTGACTGTGCTCATGTTTACAGGGGCTGGAAGAGGTGAGGCCAGCCAGGAGGGTGTTGCTATAGTTAAGTCTAGAGGTAACCATGGATGAGTGTTTCAGCAGCGAATGGGCTGAGGAGGGGAAATGGATGATTCCACGGAAAAGATCCATCTCCAATTTTGCCAGTTCTATGGATGTTTTTTTACTGTTCAAGAGGTTGTAGTCGAGACAGTGGGAGGTTCACTATTGATTGGATTCATTCATTGTGGAAGGGTCTTTCGGTAATGCAATAAGATCCTTGCAAAGATTGAGTGAAAAACTATAAAAACATTTATATAATGCCTTTAATGCTTCAAAGTAGTGCTGTGGGATCTTTTAGGTCCAGCTGAGGGGGTATACAGGGTCTCGGATTAACAACTCATCTAAAGGACGGCTCCTCTGACAGAGCAGCACTTCCTCAGTGCTGCACTTGGAGCGTCAGCCTAGAATATGTGCTCAAGTGTCTGGAGCGGGTCTTGAACCCACAACCTACTAACTGGACGAGACAGTGCTGCAACTGAGCCACGGCCGACACCACATCAATACTGCTGGTAGCCACACCTGCACAGGAAGCGTCATACTCACCTCCACTCATTAAATATTCCCGCAGAATTGGCATTCGGAAGTTGCCAGCCAAGGTGGCCAGAAAAGGTCGAATTCCTGGAAATTTATTGGAAAAGCCCGTGGCTTCTGTCCCAAAGTTGCAAAAAGCTCCAAAGGAAAAGATGCCATGGGGGTGGCAGCCAAAGATGTAGTTCCTGGTGGGGTCAAGGTTGTGTGTTTTCACCAACTGTAAGAAAGAAAGAGAATAAAACTGTGTACACAAATGCAGAAAAAACTTCACCTCTTTGATCCAAAGCTCCAGTCTGTTTTTATTTAGTACGTGGAACAGGATGGGGCTCTTTTTCTAGAAAAGAAAGAGATGGTTGAGGGGCAACCTAACAGGAGGTCTTCAAAATTATGAAGAGGTTTTGATAGGGTAGACGTACAGAAGACATGCAGGTAAGACCAGAACTAGGGGCCATAAATCTAAAATAGTCACTAATAAATCCAATAGGGAATTTAGGAGAAATTTCCTTAACCCAGAGAGTGGCAAGAATGTGGAACTCACTACCACAAGGAGTAGAGGCGGTGAATCGCATAGATGCATTTAAGCAAAAGTCAAATCTTCCACTTGACCAGTGAGAGTCTAGCTTGGGAAAGCTTCCAAAGATAAAGTCAGACACTGTCTTGGCAAAGCAACAAGTGTCGAAATAGATAATTTGCTTGAAATTGGCTGGTTCATTAAACTAAACTGGAAGTCAATTTTCTGTTCAAATATGTGTACAGTTACAGATGCAAGCCAAGTCATGTCTAGACAGTGTCATTGCCCACTACATCCCCAACCCATGGAACATCCTTCCCTTCTCAGATCAATCAGAAGGGCTTTGCCAATTCATTTCAGCTGCATCAGCAACATGGACACTGGTGCTTGCTCAGCTGAACAGCCTCAGCCCGGGTAACTCTCAACTGAGCAAACAGAGCTCGGATTTCAGAGTTATTGCGGGAACACTCCCCAATATGAGGAGAACTGCGCAATGGAAGATCACACGGCGGTCAATAAAAATCAGGACACCCGCCACCTGGGGGGTTTGTAATCTAGCTTTTAGAGGTACTCTTTCAGACACTCCCATTGTTATCACAAGTTATTCAGCCATTCTGTGGTTAAGACTGTAAACCAATTTGACAAAAGGACTCTCGAACCACAAAAGGAGACATTTCGCCAGCCAGCCTGGGCTGGATTCAAATCTCTGTTCCAGCAACTACACTTCAATATTTCTACAATTTTTAGTAAGGAGACTGTTCATTCATTGGTGCCATCTTCTTCCCAGAAGGTTGACAACCATGGATCTCCACCTGTCTAGCTGTCCTGTGCTGTCCTTACACATTCTGCATAGGTCAACTGCATCCAGTCCAATATGTCAGTCATCCATTTTCTCCTTTGCTTCCCTCTCCTAAGTTTTCCACCGAACTATCCTTCCAGTAATTGTCCCTGTCTACCTTCTGTTCTAATGATGTGACTGAAATATTGTATCTTTCTCTCTTTGATGTTATGTGCTAATTTCCTCTTTTCTCCAGCCATTTCCAGCACTTCCTCATTAGTGTCTCTGTGAAGGAGATGTGGAACATCCTCCGATATGTCCATATCTTGAAGGCATTCAGCTTATCAATAGTCTCTGTTTGTTGTCCATGTCTCCGAGGCATATAACATAGATGACAAAACGTAGAACCTCAGCATTCTTTTCCTAAGATTCAGGTTCAGATTCTTCAACATCAACGTGTCCTTCATTCTGACAAACCTGGTCTTGACTATCTCAATTCCCCTCAGATCTCACAACCACATCTCCCATCATCTGTGATAATCTGCCCAAGGTATGTAAACCTTTTCACTTGTTCCAGGACTTGTCCATTTACTTCAATTTTCACTTCCGGGGTTAGGACTCTGCTTATCACCATTGTCTTGGATTGAGAATAGATGTGAAGAAAATCATGTTCCAAGCATTCACTTTGTTCACAAGGGCCCCTTCTGACTCTGCAAACAGTGCAGTGTCATCTGCACAATTCAAGTAAAGAGTCCAATAATCTGATAAAACTCAAGCCTGTTCTGCCACCATTGTTAGATCATGCCTGATCTGTACCTCAACTCCATTTACCTGCCATATTCCTTGCTACATTTATCTAACAAAAATCTAATCAATCTCAGTCTTGAAAGCTTTAATTGACGCCCGGCATCCTCAGCCTTTGGGGGAAAAGAGTTTCCCAGATTTTCACTGACCTTTATGTGAAAAAGTGCTTTCACTCCTATAGGGCCTTGCTCTAATTTTAAGATTGCACCCCTTGTCCTGGATTCCCCCATTAGAAGGTAAATAGAGAGAAACTATTTCCTATCAAATCCCTCCTTCATTTAAACTACCTCGATTAGGCCACCCCTCAATGTTCTGAGCTCAAGATACAAACCAAGAAAATGTTGCAAATACACAACAGGCCTGGCAACACGTGAAAAGAACAGTTCCATTTTGAGGTGGAAACCCTTTGCCTGAACTGTCGTTGAACGCAAGTCCCTCAAATGTGGAGCAAGAGTGGAAGCCACTTAAATAAAAAACAGCAAAATCGGAGCAATTCATAGGTCAGACAGCATCACTAAAGAGAAAAGACACATCAATACACAGTCAAGTAGACCCATCTTCAGAACGGAAGGAAAAGATAAACACATGTAAGGTAGAAAAGGAAGAGAGAAAATGGAGCAGGGAGGAGAAAGCGAACCTGGTGGCAGGATCATGACAAAAATGGCAGAAGGCAGACTGGTGAACGGAAATGACAAGCTGAAAAGATAGAGCAAGTTCAAATAGTTTTGGGCAGAAGACCTCATTGGTCTGTTCTGATGCTTGAAGAGAGAAAAAGAAAAAAAAAGATGAAATAAAAAAGGAAAAACTTTTTCTTACATAGCGAGTAGTGAGGATTTGGAATGCACTGCCCATGAGCGTGATGGTGGTAGATTCCTTGTGGATTTCAAAAGGGAATTGGACAATTACCTGAAGAGAAAAAAAACTGCAGGGCTATGGGAAAAGGGTGGGGTAGTGGGACTAGCTGAGTTGCTCTTAGAGAGATAGTACAGACATGACAGGCAAAATGGCTTCCTTCTGTACTGTAACCATTATGACTGAGAAACACAGACAGACAGAGAGAGGGGGAAAGAGAGAGGAAATACAGATATTGGCTGATCTATGCTGGCAAATGGAAGATGTGCAACGCAAGGCCAAAAAGATTCATGCTCAATAACAGTTTAGAAAGTTTCCAGAGCTTTTGCAACTGCAAATATAAATCAAACTAATTTCCCAATGTGAGCTGTTTATTCTGGGTCATTTTTTTTCCAAGAAATGCAGCTTGTCCAGGATTACAAAACTGAACAAATTCATTTTCAGACAATCCTAGTTACTGTACTGTCTGTGTAAACAGATTGCCATCTCCCACACATGCCAAAGGACACTGACCTTGGACCAATTTTTCGTGCTGCCATTTTCTGTTATCTACAACAGTTCCCCCATCCCTCCCCACCAGACAGGAAAAACAGAGCTCTCCACAATTAATACCACTTCATCTGGGAGTCAACACCTTCTCCCCCGCCCCCCTCACCACCCCCCCCCCCCTCCCTATGGTCAGGGACACTCTAAGCTGGGACAATCGGTCTCTAAAGTCCATCCAGCTCAAGTGAATGGCAATTACAGCAAATCTGCTTTTCATTTCCCAAGAGAAGACTAATTTTTCACTCTTCTTCTGAAGGCAATGGAAGAAACGTTTATAGATTCGCAGCACAAAATGTAGACATTTGGCTCATCCACGTCTATGCTAGATAGTTCAAAACCAATCCCACTGCTCTACTCTCTTCCTATAGCCTTGTATTTTCCTTCCCTACATATATCTATTGATTTTTCTGATGAAAATTCCACTTCAACTCCCTGGCAAATATACCATGCTCTCTGCATGAAGCCATTTTGTCCGACTCCTCGCTTCACTGAGGTTTGTAAGTTAGGAACATGAGTAATATGGAGCAGCAATCAACTGTACAGTCCCTTGAGCCTACTCTCTATTCAGTACGAACATGGCTGATCTTTGACCTCGACTCCACTTTCCCGTCCTATCCCCAGATTCCCTTAGTGGCCATAAAACGAAATTGAGGATCATTCATTACCAACTCTCCACTCAGAAAATAGCACCCAATTGGTGCTGACTCAAGTGTTGCATTTATATTTGGACTGGGGAACTGGTTTGGCTGATATGCTTGAACAGGTTGAGGTTAAGAGGGAGGATGTGCTGGAAAGTTTGAATGATATGAGGACAGATAAGTCCCCGGGGGCAGACGGGATATACCCAAGGATATTACGGGAAGCGAGGGAAGAGATTGCTGCGCCTTTGGCGATGATCTTTGCGTCTTCACTGTCCACTGGAGTAGTACCGGATGATTGGAGGGTGACAAATGTTGTTCCCTTGTTCAAGAAAGGGAATAGGAATAACCCTGGGAATTATAGACCAGTCAGTCTTACGTCGGTAGTGGGCAAATTATTGGAAGGGATTCTGAGAGACAGGATTTATGATTATTTGGAAAGGCATGGTTTGATTAGAGACAGTCAGCATGGCTTTGTAAGGGGCAGGTCATGCCTCACAAGCCTTATTGAATTCTTTGAAGATGTGACAAAACACATTGATGAAGGAAGAACAGTGGATGTGGTGTATATGGATTTTAGTAAGGCGTTTGATAAGGTTGCCCATGTAGGCTCATTCAGAAAGTAAGGAGGCATGGGATACAGGGAAAGTTGGCTGTCGGGATACAAAATTGGCTGGCCCATAGATGTCAGAGGGTGGTAGTAGATGGAAAGTATTCAGTATGGAGCTCGGTGACCAGTGGTGTTCCACAAGGATCTGTTCTGGGACCTCTGCTCTTTGTGATTTTTATAAATGACTTGGATGAGGAAGTGGAAGGCTGGGTTAGCAAGTTTGCCGATGACACGAAGGTTGCTGGAGTTGTGGATAGTGTGGAGGGCTGTTGTAGGTTGCAACGGGACATTGACAGGATACAGAGCTGGGCTGAGAAGTGGCAAATGGAGTTCAACCTGGAAAAGTGTGAAATGATTCATTTTGGAAGGTCGAATTTGAATGCAGAATACAGGCTTAAAGACAGGATTCTTGGCAGTGTGGAGGAACAGAGGGATCTTGGGGTCTATGTCCATAGATCGCTCAAAGTTGCCACCCAAGTTGATAGGGTTGTTAAGAAAGCGTATGGTGTGTTGGCTTTCATTAACAGGGGAATTGAGTTTAAGAGCTGCGAGGTTATGCTGCAGCTCTATAAGGCCCTGGTTCGACCACACTTGGAATATTGTGTTCAGTTCTGGTCGCCTCATTATAGGAAGGATGTGGAAGCTTTAGAGAGGGTGCAGAGGAGATTTACCAGGATGCTGCCTGGACTGGAGGGCATGTCCTACGAAGAAAGATCAGGGAGCTAGGGCCTTTCTCATTGGAGCGAAGAAGGATGAGAGGTGACTTGATAGAGGGGTACAAGATGATGAGAGGCATAGATAGAGTGGATAGTCAGAGACTTTTTCCCCAGGGTGGAAAGGGCTATCACCAGGGGGCATAATTTTAAGGTGATTGGAGGAAGGTTTCGGGGAGATGTCAGAGGTAGGTTCTTTACACAGAGAGTGGTGGGTGCGTGGAATGCGCTGCCAGCAGTGGTAGTAGAAGTAGAAACAGATACATTAGGGGCATTTAAGCGACTCTTGGATAGGTACATGGATGATAGTAGAATGAAGGGTATGTAGGTAGTTTGACCTTAGGGTAGGTTAAAGGGTTGGCACAACATCGTGGGTCGAAGGGTCTGTACTGTGCTGTACTGTTCTATGTTCTATATATATTTATTTACTTATTTATTTATTTAGAGATACAGCACTGAAACAGGCCCTTTGGCCCACCGAGTCTGTGCCGACCAAGAACCACCCATTTATACTAACCCTACAGTAATCCCATATTCCCTACCACCTACCTACACTTGGGGCAATTTACAATGGCCAATTTACCCATCACCTGCAAGTCTTTGGCGGTGGGAGGAAACCGGAGCACCCGGAGGAAACCCACGCAGACACAGGGAGAACTTGCAAACTCCGCACAGGCAGTACCCAGAATTGAACCCAGGTCCCTGGAGCTGTGAGGCTGCGGTGCTAACCACTGCGCCACTGTGCCGCCCTCAGAAAGCATAGTGGGCATGCTGCCTTCTCTGAGGATTGAACTCAGGACCTTCAGATTATGAGACTGACGCGCTGCCTACTGCGCTAAGAAGGCACTGCCAAGAGTCAACCACATTGCTGTGGGTCTGGAGTGACATGTAAGCCAGACCAGGTAAGGATACTAGATTTCCTTCCCTAAAGGACATTAGTGAACCAGATGGGTTTGTACAACAATTTATGATAGTTTCATGACACCATTAAAGAGACTAGTTTTCAATTCTAAGTTTTTTTTTAATTTATTAATTGAATTTAAATTCCACCAGCTGCTGTGGTGGGATTTGAACCTCTGTCCCCAGAGCATGAGCCCAGGCCTCTAAACTACTAGTCCAGTGACATTAACACAGTGCCACCATCTCCCCCAATGTGAAAAGAAAAAATTGACGTGAGTGGATAGATTGGAGAAGTTGGGACTGGTTTCCTCGGAAAACAGAAGGTTGAGAGGAGATTTGATAGAAGTATTCAAAATCATGAGGGGTCAGGGCAGAGCAGATAGGGAAAAACTGTTCCCATTGGTGGGAGGGTCGAGAAGCAGAGGGCACAGATTTAGGGTGAATGGCAAAAGAAGCAAAGGTGACCTGAAGGAAATCTTTTCTCGCAGTGAGTGTTTAGGATCTGGAATGCACTGCCTGAGTCGGGTGATAGCGACAGATTCAATCAAGGCTTTCAAAAGGGAATTGGATAATAATCTGAAGAGAAAAAATTTGCAGATCTACAGGGAAAGAGTAGGGGAGTGGGACGAGCTGAGTTGCTCTGAGAGCGCCAGCCAGCATGGGCACGACGGGCCAAATAGCCTCAGTCTGTGCTGTAACCATTCTACGATTCTATGAATGAGGCTAATTGGATAGCTCCTTCAAAGTGCTGGCACAAACAATGGGCCAAATAGCCTCCATGTGTGCTGTACATAAACTCAGCATTAAAAATAAAAGCAGAGATAGAAGGCTCCCCTTTTAAGCGGCCCATGGACCATTTAGCCGCAGATTAGTCACTCCTGCTCACCAGCTGTCTAGGTTATGATGCTGTTGAGATTTGGGCGCAGGGATGGTTACATAGACAAAGCAGTTGACCAGATGGATCCATGTATCTGCCTTCAACTGCTCTGTTACAGGACTGAAAAGTCTATACATTGAACCCACTGGGCTCAGTTGGGAGTAGGGTCAAGGAGAGAATGAGAGGGGTTGCAAGGTACATGCTGGTAAACTCGATAAAAGTCGGCTGAGTGTGGTCACAATTCCAAAAGGAAACGTTCACCGAATCAGATTCTCCGGTCACTTATTTTAGTGTTTAGTTGCAAAATGGATCAATTAAAATTTCAGTCGATGGGCATAATTTTACCCAAATTTGCACTTGGTTATGAAGGCTTTTGATTGAGTAAGTAAGGAGAAACGGTTTCCACTGGTAAGAGGGTCGATATTCAGAGAACCTCAGGACATCTGAAGTCCTTTACAGCCCGAGTACTTTTTGAAGCGTAGTCACTGTTGTAATGTAGGGCACACAGCAGGCAATTTGTTCACAGCAAGCTCCCACAAACAGCACTGAGGTAATGACCAGTTAATCTGTTTTAATGATATTAATTGAGGGACACGAGAGCCACAGGAGACATGAGGGAAATAATTACACAGCAAAGCCAATTTGGACTGCAATCAGGAAGTACTTTTTCCACAAAAAAAAAAGAGGAGTCGAACAAATCGGGAACTGTCTCCCAAAAGGCTATGGATGCCGGGACAATCAGAGCTTCCAAGCCCAAGAAGGAGAGATAAAAAAGGGATTTAATAGAGGCGTTCAACATTGATGGGTTTTGATAGGGATAAACTGTTTCCACAAGCTCAGGGACAGCAACCACAGGACACACAGACTTACGATAACTGGTGAAAGATCCAGAAAGGGAGATGAGGAGAAATGGTATACGTTTATGCAGCGAGCTACAATGATCTGGAATGCGATCTCGGACAGGGGTTGGTAGTAGATTTAACAGCAACTTTTAACAGGGGGCAAAAAAAACTGCAGAGAGGAGCTAATTGAATGGCTCTTTCAAAGAACCAGAAGGGGCAGAATGGGCCAAATGGCTTCCTTCTCTGCTGTATATAAACCCAGCATTGAAAAAAAGAACCTCAGTATGAAGATAGTACAGTCAGAGAAGTCTTCATATTCTGGAGCAATAGGTTCCCTTTGCAGGTTTAACAGAAAGCAACTTAAATCAAGTCCACTGCACATTATTTTAAAACTAAAATTCTCATCAATGTTTTAAACATGGTAATTAAGAATAAAACTGCGGGAATAACTTTCTCCCCCCTCCCCCAAATTTAAGTAGTTTAGCATTAAATACATTGTCCTCAGTGTGACCTAGTGCACTTAATCCATTGTGAAACAGAAGCGTACTGGTAACTGGGACTCTTGCTGGAGAAACGTGAATATGCAGCAGAATTCTTGTGCACTATCAGCCATTTCAGCTCAAATTGTTGAGCAAACATTGTAAAACAACCCAGATAAGGGAGATATGCTGTGTGAATTAGACCAGGCAAGTTTCACATGCATATTTCAATGTTCAGGTAGGCAATGTCAAACATGCAATTTTTCCACCAAGTTACTCAACAGTAATTAAAGCAAAGTCCAGTCAATATTAACGATCTAAAGCCTGCCATCATTCTGGTCCAGCTGGCAGCATGGCTATCGTACTGTCTGTAGGTTGATAAGCGTCGTTTACAAGGGGCAGCAGCTTTGAGCTCTATTTGCTTTGATCAGCATTAATTGCTCTCTGCTCCTATTTCCATTTAAATGAAAGATTAAACTTGCATTTTGCCACCTCAGGACCTCCCAAAGCACTTTCCGGCTAATTTAAGTATAGGCATTGTTGTATATGCAGCAATTGTGCACAGTAAGGTGATAATGAGCAGATAATTAAGCTGTTGGCTGCAGGATAGCCATCAGCGAGGGAGAATGCTCCTGCTCAATTTCAAAACAGCACAGTGAAGTCTTTTTCTACCCACTTTTGGGGGCAGTTGGGGCTTCGGCTCAACTTCTCATTCAAAATGACACACTTCAGACAGCACAGCACTCCCTCAATACTGCACTGGAGTGAGAGTTTGAGCAGGACTTGAACTCACAACCCGCTAACTCAGAGGCAAGACTGCTACCCACTGAGCCACAACTGACACCATATTGAATGTGTTTGAGACAGGGATAGGAGAGCAGGAAATCTGATAGAAAGACCAAATTTTAATTCCATGATTATCGTAGTATCTCAAAGCCTCTGGTAGTTAAAATTTCCATTTACATTAACACGGCAATGGGGGTATCACTGTTAAATTTTAATTACATAATGAGTAACGTTCCGGAATGCACCATCTGAAAGAGCGATGGCAGCAGATTCAATAGTATTTTCCAAAATGAAAATTTACAGTGCAATGGGGGGGAAAGAAACACAAAAAAGGCCCCTTTGTGCTGTAAATTTCAAGGATTTTCTGTCTTTGCTGTACCAGCATTGCCATGCTTATTTGCAACACGGGTTGTTTGACAATCAAACTGTTGTAGCGTAAAGCTTTTCAGGGGCTACTTGGAGCAGTGAAATGGCTTTCAAAATTAAAACAGGACTGACATATACAACATAGAACAATTTCTAGAATTAGGTATTTACTTACAGCAGCAGTTGGAGCTGCAACACATGCAAAACTGAAGGGCAGGAAAAATACTCTGAAGAATTTCTCTCCGACCCCCTCAGGCCATCAAAATCAGTCCAGGAGATTATTCAGACAGAGTATTATCTATTCCATCAATATTCTCCTTTGTTACAGGCAGTTTCTTCACCCTGGGAATCCTAGAGTGCCACCTACTGGCATGACAGGGACACATCACAAATTAACACCACTACAGAAAATTCCCATAGGGTTATTTACATAGTAATTTTTGTATGGATTGTGTGGACCATGTATATACTATAGATAGTCACACTTAAGAGAAGTGCGACGAAAATAATTACAGACTCTAACTAAAGAGATATAAAAGTTGACGTTACCTTTTTAAAAAAAATGGCCACATGCATATTCCAACATTGCCACACTGTGTTTAGAACAAAGGCTGCCTAACCAGGTTGAGAGGTGTCAATTACACCCATCCTGAAATGTTCCTGAATTGAAGGAGTTCCACTGAAACAAAGAAGGTATCATAACCATCATAACTGGATTATTTTCATCCTGGGCCATTGTGAGATCACCATGGGGAAAAGAGACCAAAACATCTCTTACAAGAATCTGATGTGGACAAACTTTCAATCTTGAAAAGGCAGCCCTCAAGGCAGGGAGAGACACCCAGAAAGAAGCATTACCAAAAGACCTTTTCAGCTAAGAGCTGGGAGAAAATCCAACAAGCCAAAAGGGAAGGCACCCTGCTGTGAATTCTACATTTTCAACTTGTACAGCAGTGAATTGGAAGTGATCCTGTCTTCAAAATGAACTTTCAACCCACAGAGAAATCTACAAACACCTCAGATGTGCAACCAAAGAGAACTTGACTAGACAGAATTCAACAGGTTCACTGTGGACCACAAAACACTACCTCACTTGAAATTGACTTATCCCTCTTTTCCTCTTTATCGGTCACTTGTGAGTGGGAGCCCGAGTGAATGTGTGAGTGGCTCCAGTTGTGTCAATTTCAGGATAAGGCATATTGCTCAATAAATAATGTTGCTTTAAACCTACAAGAAAACCTGTCGCTGCCTGTTTATTTGACAAATAAAACACAAAGGGGTTAAACCCTATTAACAAAAAACATTTTCTGCAGTCAGGTGGGGAGTTGACCAGTGGGAACCACCCACATCCCTCACCATGTGGCCCCAACGTTGTTAGATAATGAATGCATTCCACCAGTGTCTCTTTTCACAGAGACTGACTTTGCAGTGACCAGTGCAGATCTTAATTTGTTTTTCTCCTCAGTCTCCCAAGTGTTCAAACATTCCGTGTGAAGGTGGACCTTTGAGTGGAGAGGGTGGAAATTAAGCTGGGGGGGGGGGGGGGTGGGGTGGTGGTGCTGAGAAAAAGATTGATAAAGGGTCTAGGGTGGGCTGCTGGTTAGTAGTCACAACCAACTCTCCAGGCCCACCCTAAAGTTCTCAAGTCTGCTGAGTTGGCAACATCTTGCAGTCTGTTGAGTTTGACATTCAGGCTCCAGAATGTAAACTATGCCATACCAAAAATGAAACTACTGGCTGAGTTATGGCTTGCAGTTGCTCAAACATGTTCAGGTATAGTGATTGGAGACAGAAAGTATCTGGTGAAAGGCCATTGTGTGGCAGAGCAATGAATTCAATTGAATCTAGTGCACATTTCCTTTGATATGAATTAAGAGCCATGAACAGTTTAGTCAATTACATTATGGAGCAGAATTCAGTTGGATCCACAATCTAGGTCTAAATGGAACCAATTTGCAATTAACTGGCTGACAAAGCCTGCCCAATTTTGGGGCAACTGTTTGAGATCTAGTGGCATTTAACACAGAGTTCACGTTTCGGTCACTTCTGAACAGATCAGTGCTACAGGGTTTGCTTAAAGTGTGCAGAAAAATTAGATTCATTCAAGATTCAGAAAACATGCATGGGGTTTGGGGGAAGACACAAAGTGGTGACGCAGGTCTCACTTCACTGTTTGCTCCAAACAAAGTCGACAACCCCTAAAAAGCCTCCTCTCCTTCTCCCACCCATTCCAAATAATATTTCACCTTAAAAAAGGATCTAGTGACAGTCTACGTCAAAATGAGACAAAGTATACTAGCTTATGGACTTGATCTCAAATCATTAGATCAGGTGGAGAAAGCTCTGGTCACGACACAAAAAAAAGACATTCTCTGCTCCACCATTGGCACCTGTGCCTTCAGCCACTTTGCTCCCATCCTGTGACTCTCATCTGTATTGCTGCCTTATAACACTCCTTCCTTCAAAAGCTTCCACAAAATCTTTCCCTTAAGACATCACTTTACCTGTCCCTTCTCCTTTTCCTTACTCCCAATCCACCACTCTTTTTAAAAAAAAGATCGTGCAATTCTGGTCGCCACACTACCAGAAGGACGTAGAGGCTTTGGAGAGGGTACAGAAGAGGTTTACCAGGAAGTTGCCTGGTCTGGAGGGCATTAGCTATGAGGAGAGGTTGGATAAACTCGGATTGTTTTCATTGGAACGACGGAGGTGGAAGGGCGACATGATAGAGATTTGCAAAGTTATGAGCGGCATGGACAGAGTGGATAGTCAGAAGCTTTGTCCCAGGGTGGAAAAGTCAGTTACTAAGGGACATAGTTTTAGTTTTAGAGATACAGCACTGAAACAGGCCCTTCGGCCCACCGGGTCTGTGCCGACCATCAACCACCCATTTATACTAATCCTACACTAATTCCATATTCCTACCACATCCCCACTTGTCCCTATATTTCCCGACCACCTACCTATACTAGGGGCAATTTATAATGGCCAATTTACCTATCAACCTGCAAGTCTTTGGCATGTGGGAGGAAACTGGAGCACCCGGAGGAAACCCACGCAGACACAGGGAGAACTTGCAAACTCCACACAGGCAGTACCCGGAATTGAACCCGGGTCGCTGGAGCTGTGAGGCTGCGGTGCTAACCACTAAGGTGAGGGGGGCAAAGTTTAGAGGGGATGTGCGAGGCAAGTTCTTTACACAGAGGGTGGTGAGTGCCTGGAACTTGCTGCCGAGGGAGGTGGTGGAAGCTGGTACGATAGAGACGTTTAAGAGGCATCTTGACAAATACATGAATAGGATGGGAATAGAGGGATACGGTCCCCGGAAGTGCAGAAGGTTTTTAGTTTTGGCAGGCATCAAGATCGGCGCAGGCTTGGAGGGCCGAATGGCCTGTTCCTGTGCTGTACTGTTCTTTGTTCTTTGATAACTGTGTACGTTATCAAGTGCTTTAGAAATGCAAGTAGCATCTGTAGTGACATCAGAGGTCATCAAGAACGTTCCTCTGGTCAGTACTTTAAGCAAAATTGCAAGTGCATCCAAAAACCCGTCTATAATGACTATAAATACTTACAGGAAATCTGCATTTTAGTTCTGGGTACTACAGTACAATTCTCCCACCCTCTCTCCACTTCACTTGGCAAGAGTTGGTTGACACATTCAGGACTTTCAGTTAATAAAATAACTATAGAGGTCAATCAGTATGAGACAGCTCTATAATGTTGACACATCACAGTGAGAGGAATGACAATATGGTGGTGACACCTCATGGACCCAGTGCATGGACAACTAATTTTTTTAAAAAATTCTTTCATGGGCTGTGAGCATCACTGGCAAGTCCAACATTTATTTCCCAGCCCCAATTGCCCTTGAGAAGGTGATGATGAACTACCTTCTTAAATCCCTGCAGTTCATTTGGTGTAGGTACACCCACAGTGCTGTTAGGAAGGGAGTTCCAGGTTTTTGACCCAGGCACAGTAAAGGAACAGCGATATAGTTCCAAGTCAGGATAGTGTGCGGCTTGGAAGGGAACTTGGTGTTCCCATGCATCTGCTGCCCTTGCCCCTCTAGGTGGTAGAGATTGCCTATTTGGACTGATTGAAAGAGGCTTGGCAAGTTGCTGCAGTGCATCTTGTAGATGGTACACACTGTTGCCACTGTGCGTCAATGGTGGAGGGAGTGAATGTTTGTGGATGGGGTGCCAATCAAGCGGGCCGCTTTGTCCTGGATGGTGTCGAGCTTCTCGAGTCTCATTAGAGCTGCACCCATCCAGGCAAGTGGAGAGTATTCTATCAAACTCCTGACTTGTGCCTGGTAAATGGTGGCCAGGCTTTGGGGAGTCAGGAGGTGTGTTACTCACTGCAGAATTCCCAGCTTCTGACCTGTTTGTTTTGGCACAGTATTTATATGGTTGTTCCAGTTAGGTTTCTGGTCAATGGTAACCCCCAGGTTATTGATGGTGGAGGATTTGCCGATGGTAATGTTATTAAACATCAAGGGGAGATGGTAAGATTCTCTCTTATTGGAGATAGTCATTGCCTGGCACTTGTGTGGCATGAATGTTACTTGCCAGATATTAGTAAGTAGATGTCTAGGAGGTCGCATGCTGTTCAACTGGTTCTCATTTCTCCATTTAACACTTGTCCTAATAATTGTTTGCACGACATCCAATGAATGTCTATCCAGCACTGTTAACTGTATCCACATCCCTTGGGGTGGTAGGAAAGGCAGAGCAGCAATGGACTTACAACAAACAGAGATAATGAATGCAACTTCAGGAAGAGAGGAGAAAAGAGAAAAGTCCATTCAAGCCACCAGGCTCAGGATAACAATCCTGACTACAGTAAAATCACCAATGGTCAAAGTCCAGACATCTGGAATGAATAATCAACTAGAATCATAACCACACCATAGACAGGCATTCTGCCCATTGTGCCCATGCATGCTCTTTTGAAAGAGCTATCTAATTAATTATCATACCCCTCTATTCCCTTCCCATAGCCCTGCAATTTTGTTTTTTTGAAGAATGCTGAAACTATACGAACAGGCAGTTGGTATGTGAAATTTTGACCAATTCAGGTTAGATACAAGAGAAAAATATATAGTCGTTTAGTACCACAGAACTTGAGTATTGCTGAAAATAGAGACATGTTTTCGAAGCTTTATCTTGCACTCATCAGTACAACCGCAAGAATAACCAACGTAAGGGAAAACAACAACTTCTACTGCATGAGAAGAGAATGCTGATTGGTTGGCAACTGAACTATGATTGGTAAAGGCGTTGCCATGGCAAATGCACCAGATTACAGTGACCGACAGTTAACTGCCAACTGCTAAACTACACGGACTTTTCTCTTTTTCCACTGAGCAATTCTGATGTTCCAAGCCTCAGTCCAAGTCCAAAGATGCATGTCCTAGCCAGTATATATCCCTCAAGTGACATTAAAAACAGATTATCCAGTCATTATCACATTGCTGTTTGTGGGAGCTTGCTATGCTCAAAAAAATCAGCTGCATTTCCTACATTCCAACAGTGACTACACTTCACTAGAAATGGGCGAGGTGCTAAATGAGTACTTTGCATCAGTATTCACCAAAGAGAAGGACTTGGTGGATGATGAGCCTAGGGAAGGGAGTGCAGATAGTCTCAGTATCAAAAAGGAGGTGGTGTTGGGTGTCTTGCAAAACATTAAGGTAGATAAGTCCCCAGGGCCTGATGGGATCTACCCGAGAATACTGAGGGAGGCAAGGGTAGAAATTGCTGGGGCCTTGCCAGAAATCTTTGCATCCTCATTGGCTGCAGGTGAGGTCCCAGAGGACTGGAGAATAGCCAATGTTGTGCCTTTGTTTAAGAAGGGTGGCAAGGATAATCCAGGAAATTATAGGCCGGTGAGCCTTACGTCAGTGGTAGGGAAATTATTAGAGAGGATTCTTCGGGACAGGATTTACTCCCATTTGGGAACAAATGAACTTATTAGTGATTGGCAGCATGGTTTTGTGAAGGGGAGGTCGTGTCTCACGAACTTGATTGAGTTTTTTGAGGATGTGACGGAGATGATTGATGAAGGAAGGGCAGTGGATGTTACTATATGGACTTTAGTAAAGCCTTTGACAAGGTCCCGCATGGCAGACTGGTACAAAAGGTGAAGTCACACGGGATCAGAGGTGAGCTGGCAAGATGGATACAGAACTGGCTCAGTCATAGAAGACAGAGGGTATCAGTGGAAGGGTGCTTTTCTGAATGGAGGGCTGTGACTAGTGGTGTTCCGCAGGGATCAGTGCTGGGACCTTTGCTGTTTGTAGTATATATAAATGATTTGAAGGAAAATGTAGCTGGTCTGATTAGTAAGTTTGCGGACGACACAAAGGTTGGTAGAGTTGCAGATAATGAAGAGGATTGTCAGAGGATACAGCAGGATATAGATCGGTTGGAGACTTGGGCGGAGAAATGGCAGATGGAGTTTAATCCGGACAAATGTGAGGTAATGCATTTTGGAAGGTCTAATGCAGGTGGGAGGTATACAGTAAATGGCAGAACCCTTAGGAGTATTGACAGGAAGAGAGATCTGGGCGTACAGGTCCACAGGTCACTGAAAGTGCAACGCAGGTGGATAAAGTAGTCAAGAAGGCATACGGCATGCTTGCGTTCATTGTCGGGGCAGAGAGTATAAAAATTGGCAAGTCATGTTGCAGCTGTACAGAACCCTAGTTAGGCCACACTTAGAGTATTGCATGCAATTCTGGTCACCACATTACCAGAAGGATGTGGAGGCTTTGGAGAGGGTGCAGAAGAGGTTTACCAGGATGTTGCCTGGTCTGGAGGGCATTAGCTATGAGAAGAGGTTGGAAAAACTCAGATTGTTTTCACTGGAACGACGGAGGTGGAGGGGCGACATGATAGAGGTTTACAAAGTTATGAGCGGCATGGACAGAGTGGATAGTCAGAAGCTTTTTCCCAGGGTGGAAGAGTCAGTTACTAGGGGACATAGATTTAACGTGCAAGGGGAAAAGTTTAGAGGGGATGAGCGAGGCAAGTTTTTTTTTTTTTACATAGAGGGTGGTGAGTGCCTGGAATTTGCTGCCAGGGGAGGTGGTGGAAGCAGGTACGATAGTGACGTTTAAGAGACATCTTGACAAATATATGAATAGGAAGGGAATAGAGGGATATGGGCCCCGGAAGTGCAAAAGGTGTTAGTTTAGGCAGGCAACAAGATCGGCGCAGGTTTGGAGGGCTGAATGGCCTGTTCCTGTGCTGTACTGTTCTTTGTTCTATATTCCCTCATTTGCTTCAGAGGACAATGGCCAGTTTGACAAGGTACTGGAGGGCCAGCGGAATGGAACACCAGGAAGAGGTATTTATGGGAAAACTAGATAAGTACATGATGGAGAAAGGAATATGGGGTTAGGAGGCTCTTGGAGCATAAACACCGGCATGGACAAGTTGGGCTGAATGGCCTGCTTCTGCACTGTAAATGGTATATAATACTTTCAGGTGACGACAGAGAATGTAAAGAGGGAATAAAACAGAACAATGCTGGAAATACACAGGAGGTCAGTCAGCATCTGTGGAGAGAAAAACTGAGTTACCGTTTCAGGTCGATGACCTTTTGACCTAACCCAGTTCTGATAAAGAATTGGCCTGAAACCTTTTCTGTCATTTCAGATTTCCAGCATTGGCAGTAATTTGTTTTTGCGAAAGTAAAGAAAAAAATAGTTGTGTGGAGATGGAATCTACAACCTGACACTGGAACTGCCTTATGCATTAACCCTCACCACCAACAACCCCACCACCCCCCTGCCCCCAACTCGCAATCCCTTTCATACTGCACAATACTGTGCAAAGGTTACTGCGCAACTAAAGGAACAGGAGTCTCACTGGCTGCACAATTGTTGGAGGGAATCTGTTCATTTGTGGTACAGCACCATGAAAACAAGTTACTTCCAAAGTCCATGCCAAATCCTCAGTTGGGCAACAGTCACTTCCCAATAGCAGAGCAGAGTGCTGCCCCCAAGGTAACATCAAACTCTTAGAGCTTTTACTGTATTTCTCTCTATTCTCCAAGACTTTAAAAACTGTGGAAAAAGAAAAGACTTGCATTTATGTAGCATTTTTCACCACCTCAGAATGGCTCAAAGCGCTCGACAGCTGATTAATTACTTTTCAAGTGCAGTCACTATTGTAATGTAGGAAACGCGACAATCAATCTGCGCATAGAAAGATCCCACAAACAGCAATGTGATAAATAACCAGATAAAAGTTAAGTGATGCTGGTTGAGGGATAACCATTGTCCCCAGGACACTGGGGAAATACCTCCGCTCTTTTGAAATAGGGTCATGGGATTTTACATAATAAAAAGGAAGTTTTAGGTCTTTGATCACAAAAGTCATCTGCCTCTAAGCCACTGTGAATTCAGATTTCAAACACATACCAATCACATAAATAAAAGCATTCACTGCAATTGAGTTAGCTGGATGTGTGATGCAATAGATCTCAGAAGCAGCAACCACAGCTCCCTGATCAAGCACATACCAAGTCTGCATTCGGAGAAATATTTGAATTCGAACTTCCATCCAGCTTATTATAACCAAAAAATTAACAAAACACACACAGTACACCCAGCCAGCCAACAACCTGGATTTGTGTATTACCTCTACATAATAAAATGTCCCAAGGTGCTTCATAGGAGAGTTATCAAAATGAATATTACACAGCCACATAAGAGCTATTAGGATAGATGATCAAATATTTGTTCGAGAGAGAGAAAAAAAAAAGAGAAAAAATAGAGCGCGAGGAAAAGAGAGAGAGAGCGCGCGAGGAAAAGAGAGAGAGAGCGCGCGAGGAAAAGAGAGAGAGAGCGCGCGAGGAAAAGAGAGAGAGAGCGCGCGAGGAAAAGAGAGAGGAAAAGAGAGAGGAAAAGAGAGAGGAAAAGAGAGAGGAAAAGAGAGAGGAAAAGAGAGAGGAAAAGAGAGAGGAAAAGAGAGAGGAAAAGAGAGAGAAAAAGAGAGAGAAAAAGAGAGAGAAAAAGAGAGAGAAAAAGAGAGAGAGAGAGAAAGAGAGAGAGAAAGAGAGAGAGAGAGAGAGAAAGAGAGAAAAAGTGAGAGAGAGAGAGAAAGAGAGAAAAAGTGAGAGAGAGAGAGAAAGAGAGAAAAAGTGAGAGAGAGAGAGAAAGAGAGAAAAAGTGAGAGAGAGAGAAAGAGAGAAAAAGTGAGAGAGAGAGAAAGAGAGAAAAAGAGAGAGAGAGAGAGAAAGAGAGAAAAAGTGAGAGAGAGAGAAAGAGAGAAAAAGTGAGAGAGAGAGAAAGAGAGAAAAAGTGAGAGAGAGAGAAAGAGAGAAAAAGTGAGAGAGAGAGAAAGAGAGAAAAAGTGAGAGAGAGAAAAAGAGAAAAAGTGAGAGAGAGAAAAAGAGAAAAAGTGAGAGCGCGAGAAAGAGAAAAAAAGAGAAAAAGAGAGAGAAAGAGAAAAAGAGAGAAAAAAAGGAGAGAAAGAGAGAAAAAGTGAAAGAGAGAGAATTCCAGAGCTTAGGACCCAGACACAGCCATAAATGGGGGAGCAATTAAAATCAGGAATGCCCAAGAGGCCAGAACCGGAGTGCGGCGATCGGAGAGCTGGAGGAAGTTACAGAGATAGGTGGGTGAGACCACGGTGGGATATCGGGACTTGGTACAAGTTAGGATACAGGCAGCAGAGTTTTAGATGAGTTTAAGTTCAAAAGAGCAATTATTAAAAAGGAGAAATGTGTTTCGTTTACATCCCTTATCAAAAGAAAGACTTGCATTTATATGCTGCCTTTCACAACCTCAGGACATCCCAAAATTCTATACACGTCACAAGTACTACATTGGCTATAGTCACTGTTTTAATGTAGGAAACACAGCAGCCGATTTGTGCACAGCAAGCTCCCACAGACAGCAATGTGATTATGACCAGATATTCTGGTTTTGGTGATTTTGGTTGAGGGATAAATTTGACCCAGAACATAAGGGAGAACTCCCCTGCTCCTCTTCAAAACAGGGCCATGGGATCTTTTACATCCAACTGACAGGGCTGACTGGCCTCGATTTAACGTCTCATCCAAAAGGCAGCACCTCAGACAGTGCAGCACTCCCTTAGTATTGCACTGGGAGAGTGAGCCTAGATTTTGTGCCCAAGTGCCTGAAGTGGACTTGAACCCATGACCATCAGACCAATACAGGATTAGGAAAGGGCATGTTACCAGTACATGAGACACTAGCAATAATGTGGAGCCTGTGGAATGAATCGACAAGCAGAGTGGAAGGCAGGAAAGGTACAATAGCACATAAAAGAGTTACTTTAACCCGCAAAATTTATTTCATGCTAAATGTCCTCCTTCCCAAGGAGGAGGGGAAAGAAAGAGCGATGAATTTCTTGAAAGGGGAAACTCAAGACAAAAAGCGGGTTTTCCTCATCTATATGTGTACAGACCATTACAAAACTCATCACTTGGTCCTTTTAACGTACTCACTCTGATAGGAAAGTATTCTCGGAAGTATCTCCACACAGCCCAGTTCCGAACCCATTCTGATCTTCGTCCTCCTGCAAAGAGGATGCATTTCTTTTCCCAAATGATCTCAAAGATTAGCCAGCGCAAAGTACATGTCACTCCCCTTGCTCTTTTCTCCTTTCCAAGTATATATCCAATTCCCTTTTAAATGTTACTAATGAACCCGCTTAGAACGATAGCACAGAAGGAGGCCATTCAGCCTGTTGTGTCCATGCTGGCTCTCTGCGAGAGCAATTCAGTTAATCCCCCTATCCAATCCTTTCCCCATAGCCCTGTAAATTTTCTCTCCAAGTGCTTATCCAATTACCTTTTGAAAGCCATGATTGAAACTGCCTCCACAACACTCTCAGCCAGTGCATTCCAGATCCCGGAACAGGAGTAGGCCATACACCCCTGGAGACTGCTCTGCCATTCAATAAGATCATGGTTGTTTTGACCTGGTCCTCAGATCTACTTTCTTGCCTGTTCATCCTAACCCCTCGATTCCCCTATAGTTCAAAACTCTGTCTGTCTCAGCCTTGAATATATTCAATGACAAAGCCTTCACAGCACTACATGGGTAGGGGATTCCAAAGATTCACAATCCTCAGAAGAAATTCCTCATCTCAGTCTTAAATGGATGGCCCCTTACTCTTAAACTATGCCCCCTAGTTCTAGATTCCCCCACAAGTGGAAACATCCTCTCAGTAACTACTGTCAAGCCCCCTCAGAATCTTATAGGTTTCAACAAGATCACCTCTCATCCTTCTCAACTTCAATGAGTATAGGCCCAACCTGCTCAACCTTTCCTCAAGACAACCCCACTTCATCCCAAGAATCAGCCTAGTGAAACTCCTTTGAACTGCTTCCAATGTAAGTATATCTATCGTTCCTTAAATAAAGAGACCAAAACTGTATGCAGTAGTCTAACTCACTCACCACTTGCTACGTAAAAGTGCTTTCTCCCTTCATGTTGTAGTTGGTTCTTTTGCCATTCACCTTAAATTGGTGTCCTCTGGTTCTCAACCCTTCCTCCAATAGGAACAGTTTCTATCTACTTTGTCCCCTCATGATTTGGAGAACTATCAAATCTCCTCGCAACCTTCTCTTCTCCAAGTAGAACAGCCCCACCTTCTCCAATCTATCCAAGCAATTGAAGTCCCTCATCCCTGGTACAATTGTAGTAAATCTACTCTGCACCCTCTCGAAGGCCTTCACATCCTTCCTACAGTATGGTGCCCAGAATTGAACATAATACACAAGCTGGGGTATAATCTGTAATTTATAAAAGTTTACCATTAATTTCATTTGATTTTGTATCTATGCCTCTAATTATAAAGCCAAGGACCCCATATGTTATTTTTGTCCATTAAAAAAAAAAGAGGAAAATTGCAAGACCTCTATTGCTGCCCTAACACCTCAGCCAACCATGGCTCAAACCTGCAACCTTCCTGGTCCGTTACTCAGTTACACACTGGATAAACCCATTGAAGGATTGAGTAGACTCGGTCTACATTCCCCGGAGTTTAGGAGAAGGAGAGGTGAGCTAATTGAAACATATAAAATTCTTGTTAAGGGGCTTGACTGGGTAGACACTGTTTCCCCTGGCTGGGGAATCTAAAACATGGGGCCACAGTCTCAGAATAAGGAGTCATCCATTTACGACTGAGATTAGGAGAAATTTCTTCACTCAGACACCTGTGGATCTTTGGAATTCTCTATCCGAGGTTTGTGGATGCTCAGTCAGTCACTGACTACATTCACCATATAGGTTGATAGAATTCTGGGTACTAATGGAATTAAGAAATATTGGGATCGTGTGAGAAGGTGGAGTTGAGATAGAAGATCAGCCATGATCTTGCTGAATGGTAGAGTAGGCTTGAAGGGCCAAATGGCCAATTCCGCTCCTATTTTGTCTATTCTTATATTGAATCATGAGGGAGATGAGCGTAGAAAATGCTACCTCTTTCATTGAGAAAAAAATCCGCGCCACAAAGTTTTTCTAAAAATTAATTCTTAGGGTGTGGGCATTGCTGGCAAGGCCATCATTCATTGCCCATCCCCAAATGTCTTTGAGAATGTGGCGGTCATAGAAGTCAGAGATACTGCACTGAAACAGGCCCTTCGGCCTACCGAGTCTGTGCCGACCAATAACCACCCATTTATACTAAGCCTACATTAATCCCATATTCCCTACCACATCCCCACCATTCTCCTACCACCTACCTACACTAGGGGCAATTTACAATGGCCAATTTACCTATCAACCTGCAAGTCTTTGACTGTGGGAGGAAACCGGAGCACCCGGCGGAAACCCATGCGGTCATAGGGAGAACTTGCAAACTCCGCACAGGCAGTACCCAGAACTGAACCTGGGTCGCTGGAGCTATGAGGCTGCGGTGCTAACCACTGCGCCACTGTGCCGCCCTGGTGAGGTGCCTTCTTGAACTACTGTAATCTGTGTGGTGAAGGTGGTCCCACAGTGCTGTTAGGGAGGGAGTTCCAGGATTTTGAACCAGTGAAGGAATGGTGATATATTTCCTAGTCAGCATGGTGCATGACTTGGAGGGGAACCTGCCGGTGGTGGTGTTCCCAAGCAACTACTGCACCTACCCTAAGTGATGGAGGCTTTAGGTTTGGGAGGTGCTGTCGAAGGAGCCTTGGTGAATTGCTGCAGTGCATCTTGTAGATGGTATACACTGCAGACACATTGTGCTGATGCCAGGGGGACTGGATATTTAAGCTAGCGGACAGGCTGTTGATCAAGCAGATGGCTTGTACTACAGCTTTACTCTGGTGGTGAAGTTGCCAAATAAAGGAGATACATTTCTCTCCAGGGAAAAAACCCACCAACATGCATGAGGTCACCTGTTAGAACCCTGACTGCCTCCCATCCCAAATCGACCAGGTCCACTCATTGCCCGAGTTTCTAACCTTGCTTTGGCGTACTCCAGTCGATGACTAGCCAGGAAAAGTATAAAGCTGCAATCGGCCAGAATTTAGTGAAGAAGATGTAAAGCATGACTATGCTGCACGTAATCCCTAGAATGTGAAAACAGAAGCAGTCAAGCTCAAGGAGATGAATTGTCCAAAAATCAAGCCAAAGAAATACTGCAATAGTGATGATTGGAACATTCTTCCACTTTTGCAACTTAGAGTCACCATCAAGTAACCCCATCCCTGCAATAAATGCAGCTTTGCTTTTTTAAAAAAAAAAAAATATTCATTCACAGGATGAAGATGTCAAAGGCAAGGCCATTATTTATTGCCCATCTCTATGCTTGAGAAGGTGGTGGTGAGTGTCTTGTTGGCCATTTCAGAGGGCAATTATGAATCAACATTGCCATGGAGTAACATGTAGGCCAGACCAGGCAAGGGCAGCACTTTTCCTTCCCTAAAAAGGACATAATTGAACCAGATGAATTAATTTTTTTTTTTAAACAATCCGGTAGTTATATGGTCACCATTACTGAGACTAGCTTTGCAATTCTAGAATTATTTAACTGAATTTAAATTCCCAGTTACCATGGTGGAATCTGAATTCACATCTCTGGATTAGTCCAGGCCTCTGAATCACCCGTCCAGTAACAATCAAGCTACCTCACCCCCATGTGGTGATATTATTCCCTTCCCTTGGAAAAAACTATCCCCTGTTCTCTGGGGATATTAGCCATCCTGAAAACTGGCAAGAGACTGTTAATTAATGCTAAACTAACTAGGAACCATCGACAAGGCTTGTGAACCTCAGATCCAAGATAGGGATATCAAGGAACAAAAGTATTTGGGTCTTCTCATTATGGACTCTGTTTTTGTTAGGCAAAGGTATTTAAGGATTATGAAACCAAGGCAGATAGTTAGAGTTAAAAGATACAGATCAGCAATAATCTAAATGAATGACCGAACAGGTTTACGGAGCTGAATGGCCATTCCTATTCTTATGTTCCCATCAACCATTTAAAATAATAAAAAATTATCCAAATAGGTAGCCAAACAAAACATCCAGAGGAATCTCTGTTGACATCATCCTTTTAACCTGCACAGAAACCTTGTCGGCACTTCAATTGCCCAACTGCTTAGAATAAACAGCCCATTCTTGGATGAACACCCAGCAGTTTTCAACTAAAAAAGTGAAAACCTTTAAGATTGTTAGAAAGAATTACCTTACCCATAATTAAAAAAGTTATAACCCACTGATAGACTGAGATCATCTGCAAGTGTCGTTCTATCTTGGACCTCGCTAACCAAGGGAGAGATGATAGGTGACTCAAGGCAGAGAGAATGCTTGCACCAGTTCCTAGAAAAGAATGAGACAAAAATAGTAAGTCCATCATTTTTACACGTATGGGTTCATTTTGAAATTGCACTTGGCATTTTGGCAAGCAATTGCTTTGCTCAGTGAAAGAAAGACAGACTTGTATTTCTATAGCACTTTTCATGACCACAGTAAGTCCCAAAGTGCTTTACAGCTAATGAAGTGTTACGAATTGTAGTCACTGTTGAAATGTAGGAAATGCAGCAGCCAATGTACACACCTCGCCACTGATGCACAATAATTGCAGTGTGCATCATCTACAAGATGCACTGCAGAACTCTCCAATGCTCTCCAGACTGGGAGCCAATGTAGGTGAGCGAGCAGGGAGTTGATGGGTGGATAGGAGTTGCTGCAAGTTAGGATATGGGCAGCAGAGTTTTGGATAAGCTAAAGTTTATGGAGGGTGGGAAACTGGCCAGGAGAGCATGGAAAGAGCGGAGTTTCGAGGTAATAAAGGCACAAGTGAGAGCTTCAGCAGCAGCTGGTCTGTGCAGGATAATGTTTGAACTAAACCTTGATGAAAGCCAGCAATTCTGGCTCATTCTTAACTTAAGGTCAGACAAGTAGTCCAACAGCATGGTGGCAACTGTCTTGGAATAGAGCGTAGTGCAGAGTGCTGAAGCTACGTGTTCCGTTCTGAGTCACTGACCTTTTGTAAACAAAAGGTGACTGATCAATTGAGTCACTGCGTTCAGTCTTGCACAAGTATATCCAATGGTCTCACAACGTAAATATGACATCTAAAACCCATACTGAAGTGACTTTTAAGAGTTTATTCTTGATATCAAAAATCTACCACAAATACAAAGTTAAGACTTTTCACATTTGACAGATTCCTTTTATTTGAACAAAGACATTCCCTCCTCCCCCAAAGCAAGTTAATCCATTCTGAACAAACAAGCAGATACTGGACCTTCTTCCAGAAACTTCCCACTCTCATTGCCTTGCAATGTGAGAGTGAGGGCGAGAGTGAGTGAAAAAGGATTACAATTACAGCAATAGCATCAGATTTGGTAAATTACCAACATCACTTAAATACATGGTCCATTTATGCAAGACCTCTCTCAACTTCTTGTCCTCTCGAACTCTGGCAATATCAGGTTGTCAGTTGTGGCTCAGTGGGGAGCACACTCACCTCTGAATCACAAGCTTGTGACTTCAAGCCCCACTCCAGAGACTTGAGCACAAAATCAAGGCCGACACTCCCAGTGCAGTACTGAGGAAATGCTGTACTGTTGGAGATGCCATCTCTCAGATGAGATATTAAACTAAGACTGTGTTTGCACTCTTGGCTGACCCAATAGATCCCATCTTTTGAAGAAAAGCAGGGGTGAGTTCTCCTTGAAGAGAAAGGCATTTAAACGTGCTATGCAGAGTACTGGCAGTGGAATTAATTGGAAAGAACCATAGAAAGCTTATGGCACAGAAGGAGGCCATTCAGCCTATCGCATCCGTGCCAGCTGAAAAAAAACTAGCCGCCAAATCTAATCTCACCTTCCAGCATCTGGTCCATAGCCTTGCAGATTACAGCACTTTCAAAAGGCTGGCATAGACACAATGGGCCAAATGGCACCTTTCTGTGCTGTATCATTCTATGAGAACCATTACTAACAGAGATTATCTGGTCATTACCACATTGCTGTTTGTGGGAGCTTGCTGTGCACAAATTGGCTGCTGCGTTTCCTACATTACAACAGTGACTACACTTCAAAAGGTGCTTAATTGGTGATAGAGCCAAAGGGGCTTGGAGATATCCTGAATCATGAAAGGCATTGTATAAATGCAAGTTTTTCTCTAACATTTTGGAAATACAGCCACAGCCTTACTGCGCTTTAATAAAAAGCTGACTGCTTTAAAAAAAAAACCTTTGTTGAGAGCAAGATACTGCAAGTTTTCAGCCTACGAAGAGCTCTCTCTCCTAGGAATTTTTTTGACTGCCACAGAGCCAATGCAAAAGCTGCAGCAGAAGTAGACCCATCGAGTCTGTCAGTTTGCAATTTCCCTTAGTTTTCTCCATACCCTCTCCATTTCCCAAGTTATCCCTTGCCTTATAAACAAGTTAATTGTCTTTGCTATATCAATATCCATCTGGTGCAATAGATTTCAAATTGTCGTGGTCCTTGGTGTGAAATTTTACACGAGATTAACTTTTAACCAGTTTGAGTTCATGTTCTAAGTTTATATCCCCTTGTTCTAGATTTCTCATTTATCCTGGTAATGTTCATCATTTTGATATCCTGTATCATTTTAGACACCTCTTCAGATCGCTCCTTAAATTACTCAGGATTGAACAGTACAGAGGGAGGCCATTCAGCCCATTGTACCTATGCAAGCTCTTTGAAAGAGCTGTCCAATTAGTCCCACTCCCCCTGCTCTTTCCCCATAGAATCTGAAATCATTTTCCTTTCCAAGATTTATCCCATAGCCTTTGGAAAGTTACTGTGAATCTACTTCCACCACCCTTTCAGATAGTACATTCCAGATCATAACTCAGTGGCTAAAGAAAAACCAAATTATCCTCATCTCCCCTTTGGTTCTGCCAATTATCTTACAATTGTTTCCCCTCATTTAAATACAACATTCAAATGTGCAATGTGTTGACAAGGGACTGTGCTGCTTCCGATGAGGACTAAACAACAGCGGTAGACATAATATGCATTTTTGAAGAATTAGCAAGTCAGTCAACAGCCTTGAGTTGGAAAGAAAGCTCGTGAAAAGGTCCGAAAAACATTTAGAAAACTAAATGTTGCATTACATTTTAAAGGGCTTGACGGATGGCATAATGACAGTGGACCTCAACTCTGCTGTCTAGCAGAGCAAAATTGGTAAATGGCACCACAGTAAAAGTTGATCACAAACCCCTCCCACCGCCCCCGACCACCACCCCTCCAACAAACCCCCACAACTGAATCTGATTCTTGTGGTGGGTCAAGATTTATAGAATCATAGAATGGTGACTACACAAAAGGAGGCCATTTGACCTGTTGAGCCTGTGCCAGCTGTCTGCAAGAACAACTCCCCTGTCTTGCCCCATAGCCCTGAAAATTCTCTCTTCAGGTACTTATCCAATTCCCTTTTGAAAGCCAAGATTGCATCAGCCTCCACCACACTCTCAGGCAGATTATTACAGATCCTAACCACTTGCTACGTAAAAAATTCTTCCTCATGTTGCCTTTGGTTCTTTTCCCAGTCACCATAAATCGGCATCATCTGGTTTGTGATTCTACCACCAACAGGAACATTTTTTCCCCCGTCTACTCTGTCCAGGCCCCTCATACTTCTCTAAGGAGAACAACTGGGGTTCATTCAAAGTTGCAAATAATTTGTATGGGTGTATATGCCCTGAATGGGTGGTGAAAGATGATTCAAAACTAACATCCAAAAGAGAATTCAATAAATACTTGAAGGGAAAGACATTTAAAGGGCTATGGGGAAGGAGCAGAGAGTGTAGGATTAAGTGGATATCTCTACCAAACAGCTGATGCAGACACGATGAGCTCCTTTTGTATCAGTCCATGATTCTATGTAGAATGATAACTACTTTTTTTTTTCTTAAAAATAATTCTATAAGCTTGAGCTAGTCACTGAAGAGGATGCTGCCCATTATTTGGCTAATATTCAGATACCACAGTAAATGATTTTGTACAGTCAACTTTAATTTCAAACCTGCTCAGCGACGGCACAGACACTGGGAGCATATATAGTGTGAAATAATCAGGGTCATGTCAACATTTAAGATTGCATCAGCTGTCACATGGAATGGTAGCAAAGCATTACCATGGTTACAAAGCACGATTCAAAAATCAAAGACCAGAGTTACAAGTGCATGTTTTGATGGCTTTAACCAGGACAATCACTACAACAGAATAACCCAAGCTATACATTTACAAAAAATATGTCGTAGTAGTTATAACCAAACTTGCATTTATATAGCGTCTTTAGTAAGATGTTCAAAAACTCTTCACTGGAGTGGCCAGATAAATTTTTACCAGCGAGCCACATAGGAGATATTAGGACAGGTGAAGAAATAGTTGTTAAAGGAGTGTCTTATCATAGGAGAGGGGTGGAGAGGTTTAGGGAGGAATTTCTAGAGATTTGGTTTTTGAGAGATTTGGGGCTAGGCAGTAGAAGACATTGCCACTAATGTTGGAGTGATAGAAAAATCAGGAATGAACAAGAGGAATGCAGGCTTGTAGAAAAAAAAAAGAGTCCATTTGGCCCATTGTGCTTGTGCTGGCTCTTTGAAGGAGCCATTACATTAGCCCCATTTCCCTGCTCTTTGACCATCACTCTGAAAATCTTATGCATTTTGCAACTAAATCATTTTTCTAGAAAAGGGGCATCAGTGCCCTGAGGAGACATAATGCAGGTTTGAACTCTTAACTAGATTTTACATAGGATATGTGCCACAGATACAGGCCATTCAGTCCAACCAGTCCTGCTGGCATTTATGCTCCATTCGAGCCACCTCCCATCTTTCCTCATCTAAATCGATCATGACCCTCTCCGTCATTTGCTTATCTAGTTTCCCCTTAAATACATCTATAGTATTCACTTCAACCACTCCCTGTGGTAGCGAGTTCCACATTCTCACCACTCTATGGGTTAAGAAGTTTTATCCAAATTCCCCATTTTATTTCTTGGTGAATATCTTATATTGATGGCCTCTGGTTTATGCTCTTCCCAACAAAAGACGACATTCTCTCTAGATCCACTCTATCAGAGCCTTTAATAATTTTAAAGGCCTATATAAGGTCAACCCATAGCCTTCTTTGTTCCTCCTCCAAGAGAAAAAAAAAGAGATCTGGCCTGCCAATCGTTTCCTAGAACCATAGAAAAATTACAGCACAGAAGGAGGCTATTCAGCCCATCATGTCCGTGCCAGCTGAAAAAAAACTAGCCGCCCCATCTAATTCCACTTTCCAGTACCTGGTCCATAGCCTTGCAGGTTATAGCACGTCAGGTGCAGGTCCAGGTACCTTTTAAAAGAATTGAGGGTTTCTGCCTCCACCACCATTCCTGGCAGTGAATTCCAGACACCCACCACCCTCTGGGTGAAAAAGATTTTCCTCACATCCCCTCTAATCCTTCCACCAATCACTTAAATCTGTGCCCCCTGGTAATCCTGATATGTATACCCACACATTACTGGTATCATCCTTGCAAATCTTCTTTGCACCCTCTCTAATGCCTCTATATCCTTTCTATAATATGGTGACCAGAACTGCACACAGTACTTTAAGTGTGGTCTAACCAAGGTTCGATACAGGTTTAGCATAACCTCCCTACTTCTCAATTCTATCCTCTAGAAATAAAGCCCAGTGCTTAGCTTGTAACTTGAGTGATTGGTGTATTTGTATTCAGAGATCCCTTTGTTCCTCTACCCCACTTAGACTTGCACCTGCCAAGTCTAAGCCCCAGGATATCACAGCAGGCATTCCCCAGGGTAGTGTCCTAGGCCTAATCATCTTCAGCAGCTTCAATGACCTTCCGTCCATCATATGGTCAGAAGTGAGGATGGTCACTGATGATTGCACAGTGTTCAGTACTATTTGCAACTCCTCAGATACTGAAGCAGTCCATGCCCACATACAGCAAGACCTGGACAACATTCAGGCTTGGCCTGAAAAGTGGCAAGTAACATTTGCACTATTCAAGAGCCAGGCAATGATCATCCCCCCTTGACATTCAACAGCATTACTAGCATTGAATTCCCCCATCATTAACATCCTGGGGTCACCATTGACCAGAAACAAACTGGACTAGGCATATAAATATTGTGGCTACAAGAGCAGGTCAGAGGCTGGGAATTCTGCAGCAAGTAACTCACCTCCTGACTCCTCATGTAATGGAATACTCTCCAATTGCCTGGATGAGTGCGGCTTCAAAAAACACTCAAGAAGCTCGAGACCATCCAGGACAAAGCTTGATTTGCACCCCATTCACCACCTTAAACATTCACTCCCTCCACCACCAGCACACCGTGGTGGTAGGGTGTACCATCTACAAGATGCACTGCAACAACTCGCCAAGCCTCCTGATAGTGGTCTTCAAAATTATGAAGAGTTTGGTGGTCAGACATGAAGATGCTTCCACCTGAGGGACTATGAATACCAGATAGTCACTAATAAATCCAATAAGGAATTCAGATTAAACCTCTTTACCCAGAGAGTGGTTAGAATGTGGAACTTGCTGCCACAAGGAATAGTTGAGGCAAGTAGCACAGATGCATTTAAAGGTAGGTTGGACAAGTACATGAATGAGAAAGGAATAAAAGGATATGTTGACAGTGTAAGATGGGAGGAGGCTTGTGTGGAGTATTAACACCAGCACAGACCTGGTGAATTGAATGACCTGTGTCTTTGCTGTAAATCTATGATGAAACTATAGCCAAATAATCAGATCTGGCCCCAACTCAACCCAAGATTTCCCCAGGCCAGAGGGCAAGTTACAGCTGTAATAGTTTGACAAGATTCTGCTAGAGTCCTGGAATAATACAGGTTGAGTTTTGATAAGTAAACACTTGTTATCCATTTCTGTCCCTGATTTTTTTTAAACAAACAAAAATTGCTGTAAAGTTCTATTTTAATTAAATATAAAGAGTGGACTTATGAAGTTTGCTCAAGATGAAATCACATGATTGGGTCTTTTTTTTGTGAGCTTTATAAGTCAGATCCTGTTAAATCCAGTTTCAGTGAAAACAAAAATTGTTCCAAGGGTGTAGGTATTGCTGACAAGGCTCATTTATTAACCCCAGATCAGGGTTAGGCTGGGTATGTTGGCAATGGGCCTTCTTCACAACTGGACAGTTAGCCAGACATCCTCAGAGGTCAGTAAAGGACTGGAGTCACGCCTCAAGTGAAGCAGTTGTGTTTTTACAACAAAATGGCTTTTGCATGTAAAACAAGTTAATGCCATAAAAAAATGGTATTCATTTCTAGAGAAATAGAATTGGAAAGCAGGGAAGTCTTGATAAAATTGCATAGAACCCAGGTATCGGCACCAACATGTTGCACAACGGACTACTCTCAAAATTCTTGAACTCCGCCACGGACGTGGGGTCAATTAATCTGTATGTAAAAGGTGTATAGCCAACCCAATGCCATCAAAACAGTCCGATTTAAAACACATTTCTCCCTATAAAGTAGCTAAACATACAATCAATGGAGAGCGGCACAACTGTATTAGTTAGTTAGCAAGCAAAACAGTATGCAATGCCAATGCGAATTACTTTTGTTGGGAGAACAGTGCTAGCTACACGATGTGCTAATATTGCATTAGCATGAACTAAACCATACTGCGATAACAAACAGGATGAAGTAACTGTCAAGTCAGTAAAATAGAAAATAATTTTCCACACTGGAAAAAGCGGCTAGCTAGCTGACCTAGTTATCTAGCAAGCTAATAATAAGTTCAACTTATTTTAACTGTTTTTGAATGCACTTCGCTGCCGCAGATTCACGGTTGCGAGCAACAGTTGACTTGAGCTATTTCGTTACTTGGCTACATCTTGCTCACTCCATAAAACAATCTCTGGGTCTTTTGAAAATGAAATATTCCCCTTCCCAAGTTGGATTGAACAATCTTTTTTCCAAATTCGATGCCATGGTTTTCCCCCCCCATGGGTAAGAAAAATAAAGTGAAAAAACTGAACGTAGCTAACACTTTGATTGGATAACAAAGCTTCTTTGGTTCAGTATCAAGATTCTACAGTAAACATAACTAGTATACAATCTTGGCTTCATGGTCAGTTTACAGGGAGAAGCAGAAACCAAATCTAGTCCATCTGCAGTGCGATATGCACACCAATAAATCCTGTCTTTTTCAGCAGTTGCAAGTTGTATTTTTTTTTGAATAAATTACCACAGACCTAAATTTTTGTTTACCACACACACTGGTATCTGTGTACAGACATGTTGCTGACCCTTGGTAGAACCTTGGGCAGACGCTTGAAGTACTGTGCGCAGTTCTGGTTCCCATATTACAAAAAGGATAAAGAGGCACTGGAGAAAGTGCACAAATGATTTATGAGATGATACCAGAACTAAGAGGTTAGAACCATCAGGATAGGCTGAACAGGCTTAGGGTCTTTTCCCCAGAAAAAAAGACAACTGAAGGGTGGCCTGATAGAAATTCAAAATTATGAAGGGTTTTGATAGGGTAGATGTAGAGAAGACGACCAGAACTAGGGACTATAGATATAACGGTCACTAACAAATTTGTGACGGAAACCACACCTGCCAAATAGAAACATATTAATTTCGTCAGATAGTCCACCACTTGAACCCTTTTGCTGGACATTGCACAGAACATGTTTAAAAAAGACCAGAGTTGGACAGCTGAAGCATGGCTGCACATTTGCATTCTGAGAGACAGTTAAAGAGAGAGAAAGTGGGAGTGCTCACTGATTCAATTAACAAAACTGGTCTGGGCAATCATAATAATCAACCTTTGTATGTGTAAGAGCCAGAGCACCACACCCCACTGAATATGACTGGCGAACTTTGAGGATCAACAACCCTCGCAGAAGTTGCTATTTCAAACAAAAAGATGGTCACATGACTTACCTGCTGGCCAGACTGGGAACTGTTTGAATTGTGCCTCACAGAAAAGATTTGGGCAGTCTGTAATTTGAAGACAAAAGAGAAGGAAGGTCTCTCCCCCTCTCTCTTGCAAAGTCCCAGAGACCCACGGCAGCAGCTTAAGCCTCAAGACAGAGCACTTCTTCAGCCTTCTGGTACTAGAGAAGCAAGTTGGAAATTGTGCACTGGGTCCAGTGAGAACTCCAAGACTTCAGCTTTTATCAAGGCTATTTCCACCCAGTAACTGAATTCCATTTACTACTCCAAACCACCCCCTTAATTCTTTCTCCCCCTCTATCTACTTGTCTGTGTGTTTGTCTCGTATGCATGCTAGCGTGGTTGCGTCGCATATTTTAGTAATTTTAACTGAATTAGAGTGATAAGGCTAATAAACTTACATCTTTCTTGTTTAAACCTAAGAAAACCGGTCTGGTTGGTTCATTTTGCAATTACAATTAGAGAGCAGTGAGCAAAGACTCCCCGAGGTGTTAAGCTAAAAACAATGTTTGAAAAGATAAACCCTGTTATTGCCAAACCAGGAAAGGGGCAAGAGGGGAGCCCGAGACCCCTTCCTCACCTGGTCGCAAAAAATTATTTAGGAGGATGTTCTTTACCCAGAGATGGTTAGAATGTGAAACTTGCACCATATGAACTAGTGGAAGCAAATAGCATAGATGCCCTTAAAGGGAACGCTAGATAAACACATTACGAAAGTGGTAGAATAGCATGCAGATAGGATTAGATGTGGTAGAAGGAAGCTTGTGTAAAGCATAAAGACTAGCATAGACCTATTGGGACAAATAGACTGCTGAAAAAGGAAATTCTACGTAAATTTACTTTGACAATTTACTGTGGAAGGATTTGAACTCAAGACCGCAGGAGATGCTGGTGCAATGACATAAGCACTAATATCCACATATACCATGCATACTCACCAATATCCAGCTGTACGGAAAGCAGATCAATACTCGGAAAACTGGCTTCTAACACACTGACAGAAAGACCCAGTATTAACAGGTCACTTTTTTTTTTAAGACAACCGATGATAGTCTCAGTAACCATGAAAGTAACCAATTCCAGACTTCTATTAATTGAATTTAAATTCCACCAGCTGCTGTGTTGGGATTTGAACCAGTGTCCCCAGGGCAGTAGCCTGGACCTCTGGATTACTAGCCCAGCGACATTACCACTACGCCACCGCCTCCTCTTGCGACCGTTAAAAGCTGGTGGCACCAAGGAGAGAGACCTCAATGCCACGACAGGGAGGTATCCTGACCATTGCAGCATAGGGGAAGTGGTGGGGGAGTTCGGAGGCTATTGTTCCTCTGTTGATGCGAACTCTGCAAGGGGGTTGCGTGTGTGTTTCAAGGGCTCTGCAAGGGTTTAGGAGGTTCCACTGCCTTGATCTATCTAGTGGATCCCTGCAGTATGCCCCAGCGAGGGTCTCGTGCATCATGGTGGTCTGCTATGCTCTGTACAATCTAGTACTGCAGAGGCAGGAGACCTTACAGGAGGAGGATATGCATGAGCGTCAATCATCATCCAATGAGGAGGACGCACAGAAGAGACAGGAGTAAGCAGCAATGGATGATGAGAACACAGAAACGGAGGCCAGACATGTCAAGCAACGCACAAAGGAGGCAAGAAACAACCTCAATGACCTGCTTTCAGCCACCTCCTTTCCATCCGTCTTTCCTGAATCCGACCAGCTGCAATGTGTGCTAGTGCCCATGGGAGAACATTGGTTAATGAGATCTGCAGTCACATTGCCATGATAACGAGAGCTGTCGTCACACTGCACTAAGGGGCAGGGTGGAATTCAGAAGCTCAATTAAGGCATGGTTTCACACAATGATGGCTACTGATTGGCACAAAAGAACATTTAATTAAATTCCAATGAACAAATTTGCAATGCCGTGAATCCCCAAGTGCTAGATGCTTTTCTTAATACGTTTGCAGGTACTCCTACATGGTGTGACCGCTGTGCTAACAGCTGTGTTGGAGGCAGGCTACTGATCAGGACGCCCTTGGCCTGAGATGACTTCAGCAGCCATCCTCTGGGCCCCGAGGCCTGGAGTGCCCAGGCTGTCTGAGGGTTTCCTGCCTATGGGCAGGGGACCTGAGGAGCCGGTGTCCACACACCGAGTACCCCAAGGGGAGCTCCCATCTGTGGAGGCCAGCCTCTTCTCCTCCCTTTCAAGGCTTGCTGGAATCTCTCTGCGTCAAGCTCATGGCCAAGGCGATGGATGGTGTGGCTCTCCATGAGGGTGACCAACCTCTCGATGGAGGAAGCCGTGTGCGCGTATGCCTGGGACATGGCAGCACCCGAGGCATGGATGGACTCCATCTTCTTCTCATGGCTGTGCATGGCCTCTGGCAGATGTTGCTTAATCGTTCCCTGAAACTCCAGCATGTCCTGTGTTGTTAAGACCAGAGGCTCAGCATGGGCCAGGCCAACCACAGTCTTCTGACTGTCAGAGGCCTCAGCTGTCTCAGCCTCAGCCAGTTGCTCTGGTGCATGTGCAGTGCTCTCACCAGCTTGTGACACTGATTCTAATGCTGATTAATTACCCACCGAGGTGAAAGTATCTGCGCTGGAGGAAGGTGCAGGACGGTGCATCCTGTGAGTGGTCCTCTTCCTGTGGCTGCAGTCTCCTGCACACAATAACCTGCATGAGAGAACAGCAACGAGTGTGGGTTAGGCTACATATATTCCATAATGCCAAACGTGCCTGCGGTAGTTCTCCATAATTCATGAATATTTCGATGAATCGCAATAACCACTGTCTTGCGCAGGGACTCCAGCCTCCCTGTCAGATACTGCATGTCCACCCTGGCTCCCCACCAGTTCTAAAGCCTCTTTCTCGATCTGGCTTAGAGGACGAATGTCAGGGACCCCTCCACCAGTCCTAGCCACTTCTCTCATGTTATGCGCCCTTTTCTCCTGGAAGAGAGAGGTTGGAGAAATTATAAATTGGCATAAGTATCACCATGACAGCTCTGCTACTACAGGCCCCATCCCCAACTGAGATCTGATACACATCGTGATGATACACGCTGTCGTGGCATTTACTGGGGGGTGAGATATGAATGAAGGTGGCGTGTGGCCCAGATGCAGCCATGCATCTGTCATGATGAGGTTATAACCTCACTGCCATCACGCTGGTAGTGGTACCCTCACCAAATCACACCACTTGCCTTGAAGTCATATGCAAACCCCAAAAAGAGCATTGGAACAAACAACTCACATTGGCTGAACGCAGGTGGTCATTGACCCTCTTCCTGCACTGGACCCAATTGAGTCAGGTGACCCCACCGCCGGCGACCTCCTCAGCGATCTCCACCCAGGCTTGTTTGGTCAGGCGGGAGGACCTCTTCTTGCCATCGCTGGGAAAGCGAACCTCCCGCCTTTGCCTTGCAGCCTGGAGGGGAATCTGCAGTGAAGCATGAGGCCACCCTTGGTCTACCCTCAGCCATCATGTCCACTTTTCCTAGGGGGTTTGGGTGGTGTAGGAAAGAGTGCTGTAAAGTTTGACAGTACACAGAGCTTCTATTGACTGCACGGCTGGTCTACCAGGCTTTTAAAGATGATGCCAGCACCTGATCCGCTGTCAGCTGACCTCGTAATCGCTGTCTTGCCTCCCGCTCCTGCCACGTGATTAGGGGTGACCAGTGCCTTCATTATGCTACATGGCTGCCCGCCGTGTAATCGCAGTGGCATGGCCGCACATGTAACGCTGCCCACTTCCGGGCCTGCTGCCAGGACTAGTGGTAGGCTCATTAAATTCAGCCCCACTGTTTGCCATATTATTTCAAAGCACAAGCTTGGGGAAAAAATGCTCAACTAATTATTGACAAAGTTGACAACCACAAACTCTCACAAACTGCTGTAAACAACGGGTCTAAACACTTCCACGGGCTATTGTAAGAGCCCCAGAATCTCCAACATCACGATCAACATTATTCAATCCCGACCACACATTCCATGGGTGATACTCCCACAGTCACAACACTGCAACTAACGGACAGAATACGCTCCCTTTCTTTGTAAAAAAAAACCCCCAAAGCAAACAGGATTAAATTTTGCAGATGCTTCTTCAGTTCTTTCATTAAAAGGTGACCCCCCCCAAAAAAAAAGTTATTGTCTCAACACAAAGCACTGTACAAAGAAACAAAATTATTTTATTCTTCTTGTTGCCATTGTATCAGGACTGAATACAAAGCATTGATTCTATCATTCTTGAGTGCTAGCCATGAGGCAGGCAGTGGTGGTCAGAAGGTTGTGGGTTCAAGTTGCACTCCAGTGACTTTAGCACAAAAACCTGAGGGGACCCTACACTTTTGGAGGTGCCGTCTTTCAGATGAGACGTTAAACTAAGGTCCTGTCTGCCCTCTCAGGTGAAGTCATAGAATCAGGTTCATTATTATAATTCAGAAGGAGGCCATTTGGCCCATCAAGTCCATGCCGACTCTCAGTAGAGCAATCCAGTCAGTCCCATTTCCCCACTGTACCCCATAGCCCTGCAAGTTTAGTTCCTTCAAATGACCATCCAATTTCCTTTTGAAATCATAGATTGTCTCTGCTTCCACCACTATCACAAGGGGACGAGTTCTAGGTCATTACCACTCACTACATAAAAAAAGTTCTTGCTCATGCCAGCACCCCACCCCCACACCTGCATTGTTTGCCCAAAACCTTAAACCTGTGTGCCCTAGTCCTTGCACCATCAGCTAATGGAGACAGCTTTTGTCTACCTTATCTAAACCAGTCATAATCTTGTATACTTCCATCAAATCTCCTCTCAATCTCCTTTGCTCCAGCAGAACAAGCTCGGCTTCTCCAACCTAACCTTGTAGCTAAAATCCCTCATCCCTGGAACCATTCAGGCAAATCTCCTCCGCACACTCTCAAGGACCCTCATATCCTTCCTGAAGCCTGGTGACCAGAACTGGATGCAATACATTAGCTGTGGCCTAACCAGAGCTTTAAAGTTTAAGCATAATGTCGCTTTTGTACTCAATACCTCTATTTATGAAACCCAAGATCCCATATGCTTTGTTAACTACTCTCTGAATATGGCCCGTCACCTTCAAAGTTGTACGCACATGAATTCCAGGTCCCTCTGTCCCCTGCACACTCTTTAGAACTGTGCCATTATGTCTATATTGATTCTCTCTATCCCTTCTGTCAAAATGCATCACCTCATACTTCTGTATATTAAATTTCCATCTGCCACTTGTCAGCCCATTCCGCCAGCCTATCTGTCTCTGGCTGCTGTTGGTTGGTACCTTCCTCACAGTCTGCTACACCCTCACCTCTGGTGAACACCAGTGTCCACCATCCTCCAGTCTGAAAAGCAACCACTTACCACCACTTTCTGTTTTCTATCTTTAAGCCAATTTTTTTATCCAAGCTGACACTGACCCTCCTATTTCATCAGCCTCAATTTGGTTAACCAGCTTTTTATGTGGTACTTTGTCAAATGTTTTCTTAAAATCCAGATAGACAACATCCATCACTTTCCCTTCATCAACCTTCCGTTATTTCGAAGAAGAGCAGGGGAGTTCACCCTAGTCTCCTGGTCCAATGTTTATCCCTTAACCAACACCACAAATTATCTGGTCATTATCTCACTGCTGTTTGTGGGATCTTGCTGTGCAAATTGGCTGCCATGTTTCCTGCATTATGATAGAAATTACACTTCAAAAGTAGTTCATTGGCTATAAATTGTTTGAGATGCTCGAAGGTTGTGAAAGGCGCTATATTAATGCAAGATGTAAGGTGTAAATTATAAGAGAAAGCACTCTGTCAAAATTATCTGGATAGAATTTAATCACAATTCTACACTCACTCAAATTATAACTTAAGAGGGATAAAGTTGTTGTGATCCAGAATTCACTGCCTGAAGGAATGGAAGAAACAGGTTCAATAGTAACTTTCAAAAGGGAATTGGATAAATACTTGAAAAGGGAACATTTGCAGGGCTAAGGGGAAACAGCTGGGGGGGGGGGGGTGGGGGGGGAAAAAATGGAATTATTTGGTAGCTCTTTCAGTGAACTGCCACAGGTGCGGTGAGCTGAAAGAATCATACAGCACAGCAGGAAGGCAAAGAGTCTCAAAACACACATGGAAATCCTGTCAGAACACAATACCAAAATCAGTTGCACACTACATATGAGCAAAAAAAAACAAAAGCCAATATTTTTACAAAAGTAAGTGCCCCTTCAATATCCCAATTTCTGTCCCTCTCCACTACCAAGGATTTTTTTTTTTAATTAAAGAGAGAGGTGAGGACTTTGCCGAATCTGTTGGCATATTCATGGTTTTGGAACTGCACCAAAACACAAACACTGCCATTGCACATTCCCAACCTAACGCAACTTGGCCTTGATTACTTGCAGCCCTCAGTACAGTTGCAGAAGTGACAAGTCCATTGCGCCTTGTGTCATGAACCAACTCCTCTTCCACCTAAATTCATAATCCCATCACAGGATAGAGAAGCCATTAAACATGGAACTACTCATGAAAATAAAAAAATGGGAAAGAATTCTAGTTTCAATGCAAGTTCGACCTAGTACAACTTGTATTTATATAGCACGTTTAACAGAGTAAAACATCACAGGAGCCTAATCAGACACTGAGCGAAGGGAGGGGTCATTAGGACAAGTCATAGAGTCGGAGTTATACAGCGCAGAAACAGGCCCTTCGGCCCATTGTGTCCATGCCAGCCATCAAGCACCTATCTATTCTACTCCCATTTTCCAGCATTTGGCCCATAGCCTTGTATGCCACAGTGTTTCAAGTGCTCATCTAAATACTTCTTAAATGTTGTGAGGGTTCCTGCCTCAACTACCCCCCTAGGCAGTGTGCTCCAGACTCCAACTACCCTCTGTGTGAAAAAATTTCTCCTCAAATCCCCTCCAAACCTCCCGCCCCTCACCCTAAATCTATGCCGCCCGGTCACGGACACCTCCGCTAAAGGGAAAAAGTTTCTTCTTATCTACCCCATCTATGCCACTCAATTTTGTATACCTTAATCATGTACCCCCTCAGCCTCCTCTGCTCCAAGGAGAACAACCCCAGCCCACCCAGTCTCCCCTCACAGCTGAAATGCTCCAGCCCAAGCAACATCCCAGCAAATCTCCTCTGCACCCTCTCCAGCGTAATCACATCCCTCCTACAGCATGGCAGCCAGAACTGCGCACAGTACCTGAGCTGCAGCCCAACCAGCATTCTACCCAGCTCCCTCATAACCTCCCTGCTCCTACATTCCATGCTTCGGCCAAGAAAGGCAAGTATCCCATATACCTTCTCAACTACCCGTGCCACTGCCCTCAGTGATCTATGGACAAGCACACCAAGGTCCCTCTGACCTTCTTAACATCCTAGGGTCCTACCATCCATTGTGACCAAATGCTTGCTCAGAGAGGTAGATTTTAAGCAGCGTCTTAGAGGAGAGATTTGGAGTGTCTACCCTAGACTATTCAGTCATCCTGGTCCCAAATTGCAAATCTTCCATCCATCTCAGTTGACTTTAACAAAGCGTTTGCAGTTTTAGTCTCAGCTTGTTTGGGATGAGGAGCAAAGGTTGAAGAGAGTAGGTGGACATAACACCACAAAAGCAGCTTTAAACAATAGATGGGCTTTTTTTGTTTGCATTGGTCTTATTGTGTTAGTATCTGGAGAGAATGTCCTTGCTACAGTCCTTTGACCTCTTCAGATATCACGTAGGGAGTTGGCCTGGGAACACATTCTTTTCACTTTGGGTGCATTAGAAAACCCCATACAGTAGAATTCAGTCAATTCTACAAGGATTTCCTTATTGCAGTAAGCACAAGAAAAGAATTGAAAGACCAAAAGAATTTGCATTTGCATAGCACCTTCCATTACCTCAGGATGCCCCAAAGCACTTTACAGCTGATGTTGTGCTTTTGAAGTGTAGTCTTTGTTGTAATGCGGGAAACACAGCAACCAATTTGTGCACAGCAAGCTCCCACAAACAGCAATGTGACAATGAGCAGATATTTATTTTTTTCTTAAGTGATGTTGGTTGAGGGATAAATACTGTGCAGAACACAGGGGAGAATTTCCCGTCTTCAAAATAATACCTTTGGATCTTTCACATGCACCGGACGACAGACTGAGCCGCAGTTTAATATCTCAGCTGAAAGACGACACCTCCGGCAGTACAACACTCCCTCAAGTATTGCATCGGAGTGACAGCCTAGATTACAGGTTTAAGTCTCTGGGTTTGAACCCCCAACCTTCTGACTCAGAAGAGACACAGGGACACGCCAACTAACCCATGGATAACACCTTAGCACAATTGCAGAAGCTTTCTTCCTCGACCTTAAATGTTTCCATTTGCAGCATTGCACGTCACAGTGCCATTGTACCACAGTGGGATTTAAATGACTCAGTCTTGGAGCGGGTGGGAGGTGTTTTGAGGAGGGTACAAAAGCAGAGGATTAATGCCCGAATTTCTGTCAACAGAAAGCCTCAGATAAATTTGTAGAGCAACATTTTTTATTCATTCATGGAACGTGGGTATCACCGGCAAGACCAGCATTTATTACCCATCCTTAATTTCCCGTGGGAAGGTGGTGGGGATCCAACTTCCAGAACCATTGCAGTCTGAGTGGTGAAGGTACATCCACAGTCTTGTTAGAGTGTTCCATGATTTTGACCCAGTGACAATGAAGGAGCGGAGATATATCGCCAAGTCAGGATTGGGTGTGACTGGAAGGGGACTTGGAGGTGATGCTGTTCCCACATGCCTAGTGCCCTTGTTCTTTTAAGTGGTAGAGGTCACGGGTTTGGAAGGTACTGTCAAAGGAGCCTTGGTGAGTTGCTGCAGTTCATCTTGTAGATCATACACACTGCAGCCATTGTGCTCCAATGGTGGAGGGAGTGAATGTTGGCAGTGGTGGATGGGGTGCCAATCAAGCGGGCTGCTTTGTCCTGGATTGTGTTGAATTTCTCGAGTGTCATTGGAGCTGCACTCATTTTCATCTCAATGATGCTCAGTTTCTTGTATTTTAAGTTGCTGCCAATGCACAGCCAATGGGGAACAGTGCATATTGCCATTGGCAACAGCGACAGAAGAATTTCAAGTCTCTCCTCCTTCGAGCAGACCTCTTCCCCCTACTACAATATTTAAAAGAAAGCATTATCTTCCTATCTGATCTCACTTTCCTCCTCTCCCTGATTAAGAGTAAACCGTGGAGCAGAATTGACAATAACCAAGTACATGAGATGAAAGATACTGAATAAATGTTTTACACAGTGTCAGCTGTGGCTCAGTGGGTAACACCCAGACCTGAGTCGGAAGGTTGTCAGTTCAAGTCCCACTCCAGAGACTTGAGCACAAAAATCTAGGATGACACTCCAGTGCAGTACTGAGGGAGTGCTGCACTGTCAGAGGTGCCATCTTTTCCATGGGTCATTAAACAGGTCTGTCCTCAGGTGAACATAAAAGAACCCCTGGCACTATTTCGAAGAAGTGCAGAGGAGTTCTTCCTGGTGTCCTGGCCAATATTTATCTCGCAATCATCACTAAAACAGCTTATCTGGTCATTATCACATTGCTGTTTGTGGGAGCTTACTGTGCACAAATTGGCTGCTGCATGTCCTACATATAGTGACTACACTTCAAGTACTTCATGGCTGTAAAGCACTTTGGCATGTCCTGAGGTCATGAAAGGCAATATATAAATGCAAATCTTTAAATAAATTGGAAAACTACTCAGCAAAACTGGGATGATGATGATTATAACCTTGTATTCGAAGAACAGGTATGCGATACTGTGGGATAGGTGCAAACTGCTTGCCCAAAGCAGATTGCTCTCCTTGAGGAATTTTGCCCCCTCCGCCTGCCTTTTGATTTATAAGGGGGAATGGCTTGGCAAGTTATCTTGTCCTGTTTCTTTTTCCTCATATCATGGAATCTTTTACAGAAGCAACTTTTGCCTTCACCCACATGACTTAACTTCCCTACAACGAAGACACTGGTCGACTGTGAGCACAACATCCGATGTACTGAGCCTATGTTAATCAGTGCATCAGTCAGCCCACTCGCCATTCTGCATGAATCGCAGAAGGTTGGTCTGCAGGTACAGCAAGTAATTAGGAAGGCAAATGTAATTTTGTCCTTCATTGCTAAAGGGATTGAGTTTAAAAGCAGAGAGGTTATGTTGCAGCTGTATAAGGTACTGGTGAGGCCGCACCTGGAGTACTGTGTGCAGTTTTGGTCTCCTTACTTGAGAAAGGATGTACTGGCACTGGAGGGGGTGCAGAGGAGGTTCACTAGGTTGATTCTGGAGTTGAGGGGGTTGGTTTATGAGGAGAGAATAAGTAGATTGGGATTATATTAATTGGAATTCAGAAAGAATGAGGGGGGATCTTATAGAAACATATAAAATTATGAAGGGAACAGATAAGATACAAGTAGAGAGGACGTTTCCACTGGCAGGTGAAGCTAGGACAAGAGGGCATAGCCTCAAGATCAGTGGGAGTAGATTTAGGACTGAATTAAGAAGGAACTTCTTCACCCAAAGGGTTGTTAATCTATAGAATTTCTTGCCCAGTGAAGTAGTTGACGCTTCTTCAGTAAACGTTTTTAAAGCTAAGGTAGATATCTTTTTGAACAATAAAGGAATTAAGGGATACGGTGGGAGCGCGGGTAAGTGGATCTGAGTCCACGAAAAGATCAGCCATGATCTTATTGAGTGGCGGAGCAGGCTCGAGGGGCCGGACGGCCTACTCCTGCTCCTAGTTCTTATGATCTTATGAACTGGGGAGCCAAGCTCTGCTTAGTAGCGGAGCACAAGTTACACTGTGTCTCATGTTGCTGCTTTCTATGTTCCTTAGCCCCTTCCTTCCAAAAAAACATGTCTCTTTAATAAATGCTAAAAAAAAATCACTATTAAGCAACAGAGCCACAGGACCTGAATAAGTCAAAGGTACTTTTATTAGCTTTGATTTTGTAAACTAATGTTTCTTAGGATCACATTTCCCATTAAAACAAAAAGAAAAGGAAAGGACAAATATATTTACACAATATATTTATAGAATACCATTCATGACCTCAGCCAGTGAAGTACTTTTCAATGTATTTCACAATGTAGGAAATACAGCATTCAATTTACAAATAGCAAGTTCCCACAAACAGCCCTTCTTCAAAATAGTCGCTGTTGGATGTTTTTTTTTTAAAATGGGGGCAGACTGTATACTGCAAGGCTACAGACCAGTTGCTGGAAGGGGGCAGGGGGTGGTGGATTAGATTGGGCAGCTAGTTTTTTCAGCCAGCGTAGACACAATGGGCTGAATGACCTCTTTCTGTGCCATAACTTTTCTATGGTTCAGACAGGGCCTCTGGGTCTCATCTGAAAGCTAGCACCGCGCTCAGTACTGGCACTGGGAGTGTCAGTCTAGATTGTGGGGCTCAAGTCTCCGGAGTGGGACTTGAACCCCACAATCTTCTGACTCAGAGGCAAAAACACTACCCACTGAGCCATGGCTGGTACCCTGTAAAATACAAAGAAATAAAGTGTGATCTTGCCTAGTAGTAAAAGCAACTGCTAAATATACAAACTGAACAAGAGTTTTTTTTTATTACGTGGGAATATGGGACTTTCCATGGTGCTTTGGAAATCCCATTCTGGAACACTACCCATATCCCACAAAACTGGAAAACAAATGGCCCTGGTCATTATCAAGGCCATAAAACTTCCATTACTGGCCCATTAAACAAGTCAATAATAAAATAATTTACCTTGGAGTTCACAAAGAGACACTTGTACCTACTTTGAAGTAGAACGGTGCCACTGGACTAAATAAGCCATGGGGCCACAGTCAGGCATATACGAAACATCTATTGGAGCAAGATCACTACCACATACAGTCAAGTTTCAGAAGTTAACTTCACTAACTGATATGAAAAACAAAACCGACTCTCTCACTCATCACATAATACCTTTGAGCTGGGACGGGGAGGGATGAAATAAACAGTTAAAATGTAATTTTTTTTTTCAATCAAACTGCAAAATAACTTGAATGGCTTAATTTTTTTTTTAAAGAGATACAGCACTGAAACAGGCCCTTCGGCCCACCGAGTCTGTGCCGACCATCAACCACCCATTTATACTAATCCTACACTAATTCCATATTCCTACCACATCCCCACCTGTCCCTATATTTCCCTACCACCTACCTACACTAGGGGCAATTGCTAATGGCCAATTTACCTATCAACCTGCAAGTCTTTGGCATGTGGGAGGAAACCGGAGCACCCGGAGGAAACCCACGCAAACACAGGGAGAACTTGCAAACTCCGCACAGGCAGTACCCAGAATTGAACCCGGGTCGCTGGAGCTGTGAGGCTGCAGTGCTAACCACTGCGCCGCCCTATATCTATAAGACTTGCAGTGGTACAGTGACTTTCATGTCCCAAAGCACTTTACAGCCAATTAAGTTCTTTTGAAGTGCAGTCGCTGTTGTAATGTAGGAAGCACGGTCAATTTACACACAACAGGGCCTCACAAACAGCAAAAATGTGATGATCTGCTTTCATATTATTGGTCTAGGGATAAATATTGACCGGGGTATACTCCCCTGCTCGTCTTCAAAATTGTGCCGTGGGATCACTTGCATCCGGGCGGAGATGTCAAACGGACCTCGAAATTTAACGAGGTAAAACGGCACCTCTGACAGCGCAGCACTCCCTCAGTGCCGCACTGGAAGTGTCAGCCTGCATTTTGTGCACAAGTCTCTTTCTTCAGTAGGATTTGGACGCAGAAACCTTCTCGAACTCAGAAGTGGCCACTGAGCCAAGACATTCTTACAATCGGAATGCAAAAACAGACTACAGGCATTTTAACAACAGGCACAAAATTGAAGGAAGGAAGGAGGGAGAGGCAATCTTTAGTAGGTACAGTAACTATGTGCAGCCAGGCTTGCTTCTATTAGGACAGTCGAATCCAATAGTGCTCCAAACAAGTGCTCCACTTCCAAACAGTAAGCTATGTGTGGAGAGCAGAGATAGGATTATGCGTACTCGCTGTCTATTAAAATCCTCTCTGGGTCAAGTTTATAAAGCATCCAAGAAATCCAGCATCTGCACACTTAAAAATCCATACCACTCCCCTTCCAAAGTCACATCAGGATCTAACTTGGGATTTCATCCAGCAACTTACAGTACTGTTGCGCCCACTTACCCCCAGTGTTAGTGCACCTTAGGAAGCACTTAACCCAACCTTGCAGCAGCAGCAGAGGAGTAAAATTACCCCACACATTTGAATGTAAGCCACTGAAACATCATTTGCAAAGAGAAAAAAAAATCACTTAAAAAGACAAATAAAAAAAGGGAGAGGAGAGAGAAAAAGAAAACAAAGGTACATTGCAAAGATCTGCACTTACCTCTTAAGATGCCTGAATGGGCTGCAATAATGGTCTTCATTACTTTTGTGTATGTCTTGACTTTCTGCCCTCCGAATTAAATTAAGAGCCAGGTAGGTTCCCACGTTTAAATGCGACACTTAAAAGAAACAAGCGGAAGAATTTTTTTTTAAAAAAGTGAATGAAAGACCAACTGAGTGCACGAGCCGGCCCTTTAATAGTTGGGGGAAACCATTCTCCTGGAGCAGAGGAGGGGATTCTGTAGCCTGCCCTACAACTCAAATCAATAGCAATTGCTACCAGTCTCAAATATAGATGTACTTAAAGGATATGCTGATATTTCTTGGAGAATCAACAAAATGTTTAAGGGTGTTTTGCAATGCACGCGAATATAAATGCAACTGGGGAGTTGCACTTCCTATCGTTCCTCCCTCTTGATAGGGGTTGAATGGTACCGTCCCAAAGCCCCGCCCCCCCCTCTGCCTTTGGTCTCTTTAGAATGGGTTGCATCTGGGCTGGAGAAGTTGTGGCATGTGCATGGTGCAACTCAAGGGGCTCCTCTCATGGTTTATTCACTCCAACAGGATCACATTGTCAAATCAACAGCAACAAAGAGGGACTACAGCTATCAATCTTGCACCACCACTGCATTTGGGTTTTAAATAGAAAGATTTGCATTGCTACAGCACCTTTCATGACTGCAGGACTTCTCCAAGTGCATTACAGCCAATGAAGTACATTCACTGCATAATGTAGCGGCTAATTTGCACACAGAAAACTCCCACAAACAATCTGTTTTTGTGATGTTGATCAAGGGATAATTACTGGCTAGGACACCAGGGAAAACTCCCCTACTCTTCAAAAAATAGTGTCAGGGATCTTTTATATCCAGTCAAGAGGATAGATAGGACCTCAGTTTAGCAACTTATCTGAAAGACAACAGCATTACAACTCAGTACTGCAACTGAGTTGTCAGCCTAGATTTTTGTTCCCAAGTTTTGGTAGTGGGATTTGAACCCACAACCTTCTGACGCAGAGTGAGAATACTACCCACTGAGTCACAGCTGTAAGCAGATGAGCCATGAGCAAGGTTTTTATTTGAATGGTTGCTTCAGAGTGTGCCTATTTTTTAAACAGTTTCCAGGGTACACAGCCCAACACTCACCCAATACCATCTGAGGCCTTGGAGCACGCTCTAATCCAGCTTCTAGGACATCTACACGGACCAGCCCCAGCTGCCACTCAGTAGTCTGGTTACCAAGTTATTACCCCAATACTCAGATATTTTGGCTCCAGGGCCATTTTTTTCTTCAACAGCATTTCACAGGAAAACTACGCACAATCCGAGGACTAACCAGGGATTCAGTGGGGGGCAGGGTGGGAAGGTGGACATGCACTGCAGTCACAAGACTGCGATCTCTGCATATATTTAAGTCCCTCAGTGAGTCCACCCCTTCTACTGGTTTAAAGCTGGTTGGAGTCATACCCAGCACAAAGGAGGATGGTTGTGGTTATTGGAGGCCAATCATCTCAGCCCTAGGTCATTGCTGCAGGTGTTCCTCAGGGTAACGTCCTAGGCCCAACAATTTGCAGCTGCTTCATCAATGGCCTTCCATCATCATAAGGTCAGAAGTGGGGATGTTTGCTGATGATTGCACAATGTTCAGCACCATTTATAACTCCTCAGATACTGAAGCAGTCCGTGTCCACATGCAGCGAGACCTGGTTGATAAGTGGCAAGTAACATTCGCGACACACAAGTGCCAGGCAATGACCATCTCCAACAAGAGAGATTCTAACCATCTCTGCTTGACATTCAATGGTATTACCATTGCTGAATCCCCCCAGCATCAACATCCTAGGGGGTTACCATTGACCAGAACTTAACTGGACCAGCCATATATATACTGTGGCTACAAGAGCAGATCAGAGGCTGGGAATTCTGCAGTGCGGAACTCACCTCCTGACTCCCCAAAGCCTGTCCACCATCTACAAGGCACAAGGCAGGAGTGTGATGGAATACTCCCCATTTTCCTGGATGGGTGCAGATCCAACAACACTCAAGAAGCTTGACATTATCCAGGACAATGCAGCCCGCTTGATCGGCATCCCATCTACCAGGTTAAATATTCACTCCCTCCATCACCAGTGCAGAGTGACAGCAGTGTATATCATCTACAAGATGCACTGCAGCAGTGCACCAAGGCTCCTTCGCTAGCACCTTCCAAACCCATGACCTCTGCCACCTAAAAGGACAAGGGCAGCAGATGCACTGGAACACCACCACCTGCAAGTTTCCCTCCAAGCCACACACCATCATGACTCAGAACTATATCGCCGTTCCTTCATTCGCTGGGTTAAAAACCTGGAACTCACCTCCTAACAGCACTGTGGGTATACCTACCCCACATGGACTGCAGCGGTTCAAGAAGGCAGCTCACTACCACCTTCTCAAGGGCAATTAGGGATGGGCAATAAATGCTGACCTAGCCAGTAAGGCCCACATCTCATGAAAGAATAAGAAAAAACAATAGATTGACATTTCTCCCACCAATCGGAACCCACTGTGCTGCACAGCCCCGCCCAGTTTATTGACCAACTGCAGAGCATCTTGGGGTCACGCAGCTCCTGATTTGAACCTGCACAAGCATTCAGGATGAGTTTCAGGAACTGGGTCCTACTCCGGGGGCATTGTCTGAGGATGAAGTACCTCATCTGGAGACTGTCTCCAGAAAACATACAAACATAGAAAATAGGAGCAGGAGTAGGCCATTCGGCCCTTCGGGCCTGCTCCCCCATTCAAAAAAGATCGTCTAATTCAGTACCCTGTTCCCGCTTTCTCCCCATATCCGTTGACTCATTTGGCATTAAGAAATATATCGATCACCTTCTTGAATATATTTAATGATTTGGCCTCCACTGCCTTCTGCGGTAGAGAATTCCACAGGTTCACCACCCTCTGAGTGAAGAAATTTCTCCTCATCTCAGTTCTAAATGGTATACCCTGTATCCTGAGACTGTGACCCCTGGTTCTGGACTCCCCAACCATCAGGAACATCCTCCCTGCATCTAGCTGTCTAGTCCTGTTAGAATTTTATAGGTTTCTATAAGATCCCCTCTCATTCTTCTAAACTCTAGTGAATATAGGCCTATTGGGGAGGCGGTGGCGTACTGGTATTGTCACTGGACTAATAACCCAGAGACCCAGGTATTGCTCTGGGGACATGGGTTCGAGTTATTGCTATTACTGAGACTTGGTTAAGGGAAGGGCATGATTGGCAACTAAATATCCCAGGATATCGATGCTTCAGGCGGGATAGAGAGGGAGGTAAAAGGGGTGGAGGAGTTGCATTACTGGTCAAAGAGGATATCACAGCTGTGCTGAAGGAAGGCACTATGGAGGACACGAGCTGTGAGGAAATATGGGCAGAACTCAGAAATAGGAAGGGTGCGGTAACAATGTTGGGGCTGTACTACAGGCCTCCCAACAGCGAGCGTGAGATAGAGGTACAAATATGTAAACAGATTATGGAAAGATGTAGGAGCAACAGCGTGGTGGTGATAGGAGATTTTAATTTTCCCAACATTGACTGGGATTCGCTTAGTGTTGGAGGTCTAGATGGAGCAGAATTTGTGAGGAGCATCCAGGAGGGTTTTCTAGAGCAGTATGTAAATAGTCCAACTCGGGAAGGGGCCATACTGGACCTGGTGTTGGGGAATGAGCCCGGCCAGGTGGTTGAAGTTTCAGTAGGGGACTACTTTGGGAATAGTGATCACAATTCCGTAAGTTTTAGAATACTCATGGACAAAGACGAGAGTGGTCCCAAAGGAAGAGTGCTAAATTGGGGGAAGGCCAACTATACCAAAATTCGGCAGGAGCTGGGGAATGTAGATTGGGAGCAGCTGTTTGAAGGTAAATCCACATTTGATATGTGGGAAGCTTTTAAAGAGAGGTTGATTAGCGTGCAGGAGAGACATGTTCCTGTGAAAATGAGGGATAGAAATGGCAAGATTAGGGAACCATGGATGACAGGTGAAATTGTGAGACTAGCTAAGAGGAAAAAGGAAGCATACATAAGGTCTAGGCGGCTGAAGAAAGATGAAGCTTTGGAAGAATATCGGGAATGTAGGACCAATCTGAAATGAGGAATTAAGAGGGCTAAAAGGGGTCATGAAATATCTTTAGCAAACAGGGTTAAGGAAAATCCCAAAGCCTTTTATTCATATATAAGGAGCAAGAGGGTAACTAGAGAAAGGATTGGCCCACTCAAGGACAAAGGAGGAAAGTTATGCGTGGAGTCAGAGAAAATGGGTGAGATTTTAAACGAGTACTTTGCATCGGTATTCACCGAGGAGAGGGACGTTATGCATGTTGAGGTTAGGGATAGATGTTTGATTACTCTAGGTCAAGTTAGCATAAGGAGGGAGGAAGTGTTGGGTATTCTAAAAGGCATTAAGGTGGACAAGTCCCCAGGTCCGGATGGGATCTATCCCAGGTTACTGAGGGAAGCGAGAGAGGAAATAGCTGGGGCCTTAACAGATATCTTTGCAGCATCCTTAAACACGGGTGAGGTACCGGAGGACTGGAGAATTGCTAATGTTGTCCCCTTGTTTAAGAAGGGTAGCAGGGATAATCCAGGTAATTATAGACCGGTGAGCCTGACGTCAGTGGTAGGGAAGCTGCTGGAGAAGATACTGAGGGATAGGATCTATTCCCATTTGGAAGAAAATGGGCTTATCAGTGATAGGCAACATGGTTTTGTGCAGGGAAGGTCATGTCTTACCAACTTAATAGAATTCTTTGAGGAAGTGACAAAGTTGATTGATGAGGGAAGGGCTGTAGATGTCATATACATGGACTTCAGTAAGGCGTTTGATAAGGTTCCCCATTGTAGGCTGATGGAGAAAGTGAAGTCGCATGGGATCCAGGGTGTACTAGCCAGATGGATAAATAACTGGCTGGGCAACAGGAGACAGAGAGTAGCAGTGGAAGGGAGTTTCTCAAAATAGAGACGTGTGACCAGTGGTGTTCCACAGGGATCCGTGCTGGGACCACTGTTGTTTGTGATATACATAAATGATTTGGAGGAAAGTATAGGTGGTCTGATTAGCAAGTTTGCAGACGACACTAAGATTGGTGGAGTAGCAGATAGTGAAGGGGACTGTCAGAGAATACAGCAGAATATAGATAGATTGGAGAGTTGGGCAGAGAAATGGCAGATGGAGTTCAATCAGGGTAAATGCGAGGTGATGCATTTTGGAAGATCCAATTCAAGAGTGAACTATACAGTAAATGGAAAAGTCCTGGGGAAAATTGATGTACAGAGAGATTTGGGTGTTCAGGTCCATTGTTCCCTGAAGGTGGCAACGCAGGTAAATAGAGTGGTCAAGAAGGCATACGGCATGCTTTCCTTCATCGGACGGGGTATTGAGTACAAGAGTTGGCAGGTCATGTTACAGTTGTATAGGACTTTGGTTCGGCCACATTTTGGAATACTGCGTGCAGTTCTGGTCGCCACATTACCAAAAGGATGTGGATGCTTTGGAGAGGGTGCAGAGGAGGTTCACCAGGATGTTGCCTGGTATGGAGGGCGCTAGCTATGAAGAGAGGTTGAGTAGATTAGGATTATTTTCATTAGAAAGACGGAGGTTGAGGGGGGACCTGATTGAGGTGTACAAAATCATGAGAAGTATAGACAGGGTGGATAGCAAGAAGCTTTTTCCCAGAGTGGGGGATTCAAATACTAGGGGACACGAGTTCAAAGTGAGAGGGGAAAAGTTTAGGGGGGATATGCGTGGAAAGTTCTTTACGCAGAGGGTGGTGGGTGCCTGGAACGCGTTGCCATCGGAGGTAGTAGATGCGGACACGATAGCGTCTTTTAAGATGTATCTAGACAGATACATGAATGGGCAGGAAGCAAAGAGATGCAGACCCTTAGAAAATAGGCGACATGTTTAGATAGAGGATCTGGATTGGCGCAGGCTTGGAGGGCCGAAGGGCCTGTTCCTGTGCTGTAATTTTCTTTGTTCTTGAATCCCACCACAGCAGAAGGTGGAATTTGAATTCAATTAATAAATCTGGAATTTAAAGCTAGTCTAATGATGGCCATGAAACCATTGTCAATTGTTGTAAAAACCCATCCTGTTCACTAATGTCCTTTAGGGAAGGAAATCTACCGTCCTTACCTGGTCTGGCCTACATGTGACTCCAGATCCACAGCAATGTGGTTAACTCTTACATGCCCTTGAAATGCCACTCAGTTCGAGGGCAATTAAGGATGGGCAATAAATGCTGGCCTGGCCTGCGACGCCCACATTCCATGAAAGAATAAAAAAAAAGTCGACCCAATCTCTCCTCATAAGTCAATCCTGCCATCCCAGGAATCAGCCTATTAAATCTTCTTTGCACTCCCTCCATGGCAAGAACATCCTTCCTCAGATCAGGAGACCAAAACTGCACACCTCCAGATGTGGTCTCACCAAGGCCCTGTATAACTGCAGTAAGACATCCTTGCTCCTGCACTCAAATCCTCTTGCCATCAAGGCCAACATACCATTCGCCTTCCTAACTGCTTGCTGCACCTGCATGCTTACCTTCAGTGACTTGTGTACGAGAGTACCCCTCTCTCAGTTTATAACTGTTCAGATAATAATCTGCCTTCCTGTTTTTGCTACCAAAGTGGATAACCTCACATTTATCCACATTGTACCTCATTTGCCATACATTTGCCCACTCACCCAACTTGTCCAAATCACGTTGGAGCCTCTTTGCATCCTCCTCACAGCTCACCCTAATATTTATATTTTAAAAAAGCTTCTGGAAAAACTTTTTCCTCTCAATTTTATCCACCCTCTTTCCTGAAAACATTGATCTGTGCTGGGTTACTGGTACATTAGGTGTCAACCGTGGTCTCTTGGAAGGTTGTCAGTTCAATCCCCACTCCAAATATTTCAGTACCCAATCCTGGCTGGTACTGCAGTGCAGTGCAATATATAAGGGGTGTTCTAATGGAAGTGTTAAAGCTGATTTGTCAGGGGAATCCAGAACAAGGAGACATAACCTTGAAATTAGAGCCAGACCATTCAGGGTGATGTCACGAAGCACTTCTTCACACAAAGGGTGATGGAAATCTGGAACTCTCTCCCCCCCAAAAATTGTTGTCAATTGAAAACTGAGTTTGATAGATTTTTGATAGGTAGGGACATTAAAAGTTGTGGAACTGAGACAGGTGGATGGATAATAAAAGCAAAATACTGCAGATGCTGGAAATCTGAAATAAAAACAGTAAGTGCTGGAAATACTCAGCAGGTCAGGCAGCATCTGTGGAGACAGAAGCAGAGTTAACGTTTCAGTCTGTGACCCTTCTTCAGAACCATTCTGATGAAAGGTCCCAGACCTGAAACGTTAACTCTGCTTCTTTCTCTACAGGTAGATGGAGTTGAAGTATAGATCAGCCAAGATCTAATGGATTGGCAGAGCTGGCTTGAGGGGCCTCCTCCTGTTGCTATGTAACAACAACCAAATAAAAGAGACCGCACTTTATGATAAATAATGTGCCATTTGTGTGGAACTGCATTTATTTTTATTAAAAGGATTGTTCCTCATATCTGAAAAATATTTCTCGAAAAACTTTTGCCTCTCAATTTTATTCACCAGCTTTCCTGGAAGCATTGATCTGCACTGGGCTACTGATTCCTCAAGTGTCAGCCATGGTTCGCTGAGCCATTCTCTTGCCTCTGCATCAGCAGGTTGTGGACTCCAAGTCTCTTCCAGCAACTTGAGTACCCAACACTGGCTGGTACTCCATTGGAGTACTGAGGGAATGGTGCACTAGCAACGTTGCCTTTTTTCAGATGAGATGTTAAATCAAGGCCTCACCTGCCTTCACAGGTGGATGTAAAAGATCCCAGGGCTACCATTTTGTGAAAGGCGCTATAGAAATGCAAGCCTTACTTTTTATAGGATTACCTCCAAATTCCACTGAAAGTGTTAACCTATGTTACATGTTTCAGTTTCTGGAGTTGGGCATTCACAACTTTCTGATTGTGGGGCGATCAGGCTTCCGCTGAACCAATCTGATATATTACTCCGTTATGTAAATAAGTGTTAAAGTTTAAAAAAAAAATACCAGGGCTCGCTCAGCAAGTTTATCAAGTGACACCATGATACCTGATCTGTGCTGCATTAGCTGACTGCAGCTGCAACGAGTTAAGGATGCCACAAATACAGTTCTGATTACTATCCAGTGACCTCTGCTGGTCACTGGGAAAGGGTAGGGATTGTACTTGGCCGTGTTTCCCCTTTTATTAAATCTCCTTTTATTTATTTTTGTCACAGCATCCGCAACCTTTTGGGGGAGAGAGTTCCACATTTCTTTGACTTTGTTTGTGATAAAGTACTTCCGGAGTTCACTTCTAATTGGGTTCGCTGGGTAATCATTTCGCTCATGTTGCAACTGGTTCTCATGTTCCTCAATGAACAGCACAAAAACAAATTATCCGGTCATTGTCACATTGCTGCTTGTAGAAGCTTGATGTGTACAAATTGGTTGCTGTGTTTCCAACACTATAGCATCATAGAGTGGTTACAGCACAGAAGGAGGCCATTTGGCCCATCGCATCTGTGATAGCTGTCTGCAAGAGCAACTCAGCTAGTCGCACTCCATCACCTTTTCTCCGTAGCCTTGTCATTTTTTTTCTCTTCAGGTGCTTATCCAACTGCCTTTTGAAAGTCCTGATTGTATCTGACTCCACCACACTATCAGGCAGTGCATAAAAAGTGTTGATTCATGTCACTGTTGGTTCTTTTGCCAATCACCTTAAATTGGTGTCCTCGGCTTCTCGACCCTCCCGAAAATGGGAACAATTTCTCGCTATCTATTCTGTCCAGACCCCTCATGATTTTGAACACCTCTATCAAATCTCCTCTCAGCCTTCTCTTCCCCAAGGAGAACAACCCAGCTCTCCAATCTACCCATGTAACTGCAGTCCCTCATCCCTGGAACCAATCTCATAAATCTTTTCTGCACCCTCTCTAAAACCTTCACAATACTCTAATTGAGGCCAAACCAGTGTTTTATAAAGGTTCATCATAACTTCCTTGCTTTTGTACTCTATGCCTCTATTTATAAAGCCCAGAATACCACATGCCGTTTTAACCACTTTCTCTACTTGCCCTGCCACCTTCAATGGTTTGTGCACATACCCCTCTGTTCCTGAACCCCCTTTAGAATTGTACTCTTTAATTTATATTGCATCTCTTCATAGTTCCTACCAAAATGTATCACTTCACACTTCTCTGCATTAAATTTCATTTGCCACATGTCCACCCATTCCACCAGCCTGTCAACGTTCTCCTGAAGTCTATCACTATCCTCCTCACACTTCACAATACCTCCAAGTTTTGTGTCATCTGCAAATTGTGCTCTGTATAGCCAAGTCTATGTAATTAATATATTTTAAGAAAAGCAGTGGCCCTAGTACTGACCCCTGGGGAACCCCACTGTATATCTTCCTCCAGTCCAAGAAACAAACGTTCACCACTACTCTCTGTTTCCTCTTACTCAGTCAATTTCGCATCCATGCAGCCACTGCACCTTTTATTCTATGGGCTTCAACTTTGTTGGCCAGCGTATTATGTGGCACTTTATCAAATGCCTTTTGGAAGTCCATATACACTACATCAACTGCATTACCATCATCAGCCCTCTCTGTTACTTCATCAAAAAACTCAATCAAGTTAACTAAACATAATTTGCCTTTAAAAAAAATTAATGCTGTCCTTCCTCAATTAATCCACACTGTTTAAGTGACTATTAATTTTGCCCCGGATTATTGTTTATAAAAGCTTTCCCACCACTGAGGTTAAACCGACTGCTGGGTTTATCCTTACAGTTTCATTTGAGCAAGGCTGTAACATTTGCAATTCTCCAGTCCTAGGAGGATTGGAAGATTATGGCCAGTGCCTCCACAATTTCTGCCCTTACTTCCCTTAGTTTTCTCAGATGTATCTGATCCGGTCCTGGTGACTTATCAACTTTAAGTACAACCAGCTTTTCTAATACTTCAACTTTATCATTTTTTAGCCCATCCAATGTCTCAGCTACCTTCTTTTTCACTATGACTTTGGCAGCATCTTCTTCCTTAGTAAAGACAGATGCAAAGTACTAATTTAATACCTCAGCCATGCCCTCTACCTCCATACGTAAATGCCCTTTATGGTCCTTAATCGGCTCCACCTCTCCTCTTACTACCTTTTTACTATTTATATGCTTATAGAAGACTTTTGGATTACTTTTATGTTTGCTGCCAGTCTCTTCTCATATTGTCTGTTTGCCTCTCATTTCCTTTTTCATTTCCCCTCTGAACCTTCTATATTGAGCCTCATTCTCAATTGTATTATCAACCTGTCATCTGTCATATGCACCCTCGTACTGCTCCATCTTACTCTCCATCTCTTTTGTCATCCAGGGAGCTCTAACTTTAGTTGTCCTACCTTTCCCCCTCATGCCAGTGTACTCCCACTGTACCCAAACCATCTCCTATTTAAAGGCAGCCCATTATTCTGTTACAGTTTTGCCTGCCAATCTTTCATTCCAATTTCTCTGGGACAGATCCGTTCTCACCTCCTGAAGTTGGCCCTCCTACAATTATGCGCTTTTACTCTGGATTGTTCCATGTGCTTTTACATACCTAATCTAAACTTTATGATCCTATGATCAGTGTTCCCAAAATGTTCCCCTACTGACACTTGATCCACTTGATTCATTCCCAGAATCAGAACCAACATTTCTCCTTCCTCGTTGGACTGGAAAGATATTGATTAAGAAACTGCTCCTAAACACACTTTAAAAACTCTTCCCCCTCTCTGCCCTTTACACTATTACTATCCCTGTCTATATGAGGATAATTAAAGTCCTCCTTATCACTTCACTATAGTTTTTGTACCTCTCTGTAATTTCCTGCACATGCTCTACTAGATCTTTTCCACTAGTTGGTGGCCTATAGACTGCACCCGGTAGTGTAACGGTACCTCTATTGTTTTTAACTCTAACCAAATAGATTCTGCCCTTGATCGCTCCAGGACATCTTAACTCTCCAGCACTGTAATATTATCCTTAATCAATACTGCCACTTCGCCTCCTTCCTCTCCTTCCCTACCTTCCCTGAACACCTTTTATTCAGGAATATTTAGTACCCAGTACCCTTTTTTAAGCAGGTCTCCAGCATCGCCACTGCATCATATTCCCATGTGGCTACCTACACCTGCAGCTCACCAACCTCATTTACCACTCTTTGTGTGTTGACATACATACAATAGTATATGCTGATAAGGTGAAATGAAGTGGGATGAGGGGAGGCAAACATGGAGCATAAACCTCGGCACATACCAGTTGGACTGAATGACCTGCTTAGGCGCTGTAAGATTCTATGTAACATTCTGTGTGGCGGAAACACAGCAGAGAATTTTGCTCCGACCTCTCCATCCCTGTTATACCATATTACCCTTGATCGTCAGACCTAGTTCAGGGATTTTGCCTTTTCAAACAAAGGAGGAAAACAAATATTTTCACTGCCAAGAAAATTCAGTGGTTAAGTTCCTAACCAGAACATATTAATTTCCACCCCTTTCTCCTCCTGACCCAGTATTGGCGTGGAAAGACCCTGATCCTTATAAAGCTGGCTTGTTAGATTTCTGTTTTAAATAAAGGTCATTGAGTGCAAAACAAATCACAAGATTTGAGACCCATAAAGCTACTTCCTGATTAGTTCCACATGCTTGGATCATCCTGTGTGAGTAACGTTTCCTCGCTGTTACTTTTTATTTTATTTATGGGATGTGGGTGTCACTGGCCAGACCAGCATTTATTGCCCATCACTGAGTGGCTTGCTATCCATTTTAAAGGGCATTTGATTCAGCCACATTGCTGTGGGTCTGGAATCACATGTAGGCCAGACCAGGTAAGGACAGCAGATTTCCTTCCCTAAAGGACATTAGTGAGTTAGATGGGTTTTAAACAACAATCACTTCATGGTCACCATTAGACTAGCTTTTTAGTTCCAGATTTTTATCAATTAGATTCAAATCCATCTGCCAAGGTGGGATTTTGGGATTATTAGTCTAGTAATTAGTATTAGTCTAGTATTAGTCTAGTATAAGTCTAGTCAAGAGTTCACCTACCTAGGCTCAACTATCACCAGTAACCTGTCTCTAGATGCAGAAATCAACAAGCGCATGGGTAAGGCTTCCACTGCTATGTCCAGACTGGCCAAGAGAGTGTGGGAAAATGGCGCACTGACACGGAACACAAAAGTCCGAGTGTATCAGGCCTGTGTCCTCAGTACCTTGCTCTACGGCAGCGAGGCCTGGACAACGTATGCCAGCCAAGAGCGACGTCTCAATTCATTCCATCTTCGCTGCCTTCGGAGAATACTTGGCATCAGGTGGCAGGACTATATCTCCAACACAGAAGTCCTTGAAGCGGCCAACACCCCCAGCTTATACACACTACTGAGTCAGCGGCGCTTGAGATGGCTTGGCCATGTGAGCCGCATGGAAGATGGCAGGATCCCCAAAGACACATTGTACAGCGAGCTCGCCACTGGTATCAGACCCACCGGCTGTCCATGTCTCCGTTATAAAGACGTCTGCAAACGCGACATGAAATCGTGTGACATTGATCACAAGTCGTGGGAGTCAGTTGCCAGCATTCGCCAGAGCTGGCGGGCAGCCATAAAGACAGGGCTAAATTGTGGCGAGTCGAAGAGACTTAGTAGTTGGCAGGAAAAAAGACAGAGGCGCAAGGGGAGAGCCAACTGTGCAACAGCCCCAACAAACAAATTTCTCTGCAGCACCTGTGGAAGAGCCTGTCATTCCAGAATTGGCCTTTATAGCCACTCCAGGCGCTGCTTCACAAACCACTGACCACCTCCAGGCGCGTATCCATTGTCTCTCGAGATAAGGAGGCCCAAAAGAAAGAAGTCTAGCAACAATACCACTACACCACACCTCCACTTTGCTGCAGAGAGTTATCTATCCTTATTGGTAATAGTTCAATGCTCGTAATCTCCCAACCAATATTTATCCCTAAATCAATATCACTAAAACAGGTTACAAAAGCAAAATACTGCAGATGCTGGAAATCTGAAATAGGAACAGAAAATGCTCGAAATACGCAGCAGGTCAGACTGCAACAGTGGAGAGAGAAACAGAGTTAACGTTGCAGGTCGATGACCTTTCATCAAAACTGGGAAAAGGGAAGAGATAGATGTAACAGATTTTAAGCAAACACAGAGGTGGGGAAAGGGGGGTGGGTGGGGGAGAGGAAAGAACAGAAGGGGAGGTCTGTGATGGGGTGGAGGGCAGGAGAGATTAAATGACAATAGGGATGATGATTGTGCAAGGCAAAAGGCGATGGTAATGGGAAAAATAAAGAAACAAAGATTGGTCAGGTTTGGATGCAAATGAGAAAGCAGAATTGTTTCCAACAGCTCTCCAGAAAACATGGGACAGAGGTTATGATCTGAAATTATTGAACTCAATGTTGAGTCCGGAAGGCTGTAAAGTACCTATTCAAAAGATGAAGTGCTGTTCCTCAAGCTGATATTGAGCTTCACTGGAACAATGTAGGAGGCCAAGGACAGGGAGGGCAAAGTGGGTGTGGGACAGAGAATTCAAATGACAGATGACCAGAAGCTCAGGGTCATACTTGCAGAGGTGTTCTGCAAAGAACTAGAAACTCAACTGGACCAGTCACATAAGTACTGTGGCTACAAGAGCAGGCCAGAGGCTGGGTATTTGCTGGAGTGACTTGCCTCTTTCCACCATGGAATATTCTCCACTTGCCTGAATGAGTACAGCTCCAACAACGCTCAAGAATCTCTCCACAATTCAGGACAAATTAGCACCCTTGATTGGTACCCTATCCACCACCTTAAACATTCATTCCTTCCACCACCAGCACAGTCTCAGGATACGGGGTATGCCATTTAGAATCGAGATGAGGAGAAATTTCTTCACTCAGAGGGTGGTGAACCTGTGGAATTCTCTATCACAGAAGGCAGTGGAGGCCAAATCATTAAATATATTCAAGAAGGAGATAGATATAGTTCTTAATGCCAAAGGGATCAAGGAATATGGGGAGAAAGCGGGAACAGGGCACTGAATTAGATGATCAGCCAGGATATTTTTTGAATGGCAGAGCAGGCCCGAAGGGCCGAATGGCCTACTCCTGCTCCTATTTTCTATGTTTCACACAGTGGCAGCAGTGTGTATCACCTACAAGATGCACTGCAGCAACTCACCAAGCCTTCCAAATCCGCAACTTCTACCAGCTAGAAGAACAAAGGCGCACACCGTCCTGACTTGGAACTATGTCGCCATTCCTTCACTGCCACTGGATCAAAATCCTGGAATCCTGGAACTCCCTCCAAAACAGCACTGTGGGTGTACCTACACCACATGGACAGCAATGGCTCATGAAGGTGGCTCACCATCACCTGCTCGAGAGAAATTAAGGATGGGAAATAAATACTGGTCTTGCCAGCAACGCTGACATCCCATAGGCAAATTTAAAAAAAAAGTAAAATAGCAGTCACCCAATCTGTGTTTGGTCTCCTCAGTGTACTGGAGAAGTACACTGTTCCTCCAGGAAGGAGTGTTTGGGGCCCTGGATGGTGAGGAGGGATGAGGTAAAAATGCAGGAGTTGCATCTCCAGTGCTTGCATGGGAAGTTGCCATGGGAAGCAGAGGGCATGTTGGGGTGATTGATGAGTGACTAGAGTGTCACGGAGAGAATGGTCCCTTTGGAATGCTGAAAGGAGAGGGGAGGTGAGGATGTGTTTGATGGTGGGATCATACTGGAGATGGTGAAAATGGCAGAGGGTGATCTTTTGAATTAGGAAGCTGGCAGAGGTGGAAGGTGAGGACACGATCACTACCCCCCACCCAACAAACACCCCCCCACCCCCGCCACCACCCCACCCCCCCCCCCCCCCCCACCTCCCGGCCCTCCCCACCAACCTGGTAATTCTCTCTCATGATACTGCCTGGAAAGGCCCAGCAGGCATTTACAGCTCTCCTGTTTGATGCAAATGGGTTCAGAGGCCCAATATCTTGGTTGGGTTTGGGATTATCTACAATTCTAAAATGGGTGCAGGCCAGAGGGACCTGGGTGTATATGTGCATAAGTCATTGAAGGTGGCAGGACAGGTTGAGAGAAAAGTTAATAAAGCATACAGTATCCTTGGCTTTATTAATAGGGGAATAGAGTACAAGAGCAAAGGAGGTTACGTTGAACTTGTATAAGTCACTAGTTCGGCCTCAGCTGGAGTATTGCATCCAGTTCTGGGAAGCTCACTTTAGGAAAGATGTGAGGGCATTAGAGAGACTACAGAAAAGATTTGCAAGGATGGTTCCAGGGATGAAGAATTTCAGTTATGAAGATAGATTGGAGAAGTTGGGACTGTTTTCCTTGGAGAAGAGAAGGTTGAGAGGAGATTTGATAGAGGTATTGAAAATCATGAGGGGTCTGGGCAGAATAGATAGGGAACAACTTCCCACTTATGAAAGGATCGAGAACAAGGGGGAACAGATTTAATGTGATTGGCAAAACAAGCAAAAATGTCATGAGGAAAAACTTTTTCACGCAGAGTGGTTAGGATCTGGAATGCACTGCCTGAGAGTGTGGTGGAGGCAGATTCAATTGAGGCATTCAAAAGGAAATTAGACTGTTATCTGAAAAGAAAAAATGTGCAGGGTTACAGGGAGAAGGGCGGGGAGTGGCATTAGGCGAATTTCTCATTCGGAGAACCAGTGCAGACACGATAGCATGAATGGCCTCCTTCGGCACTGTAACAATTCTGTGATTATCCGTTCTGGGGCCTGACAGTTGTGAGACTGTGGAATTCATTTCCAGGGTTAGTGGTTGTGACAAAGATTATGTCAACATTCAAGATTAGATTGGAACGGTGGATGAAGAGAAAGAGGATCTAGGAACAGGACAGGTAATGTGAAGAGAACAATTTGCTAGCATGGACTGGTTGGGCTGAATGGCCTATTTTCATGTTGTAACTTCTATATAACTCTATGCATCAGCACAGTTTACTGACTCTGGGAATGCACTCTTGAAGAGCACTGGATTTGTCAGTGATTAAAGACAGGCATGATTAAATAGAAAAAATGATTTAGGATCATTTTCGTCAAATAGCAGAAGAGCACAAGGAATTGATCCCAGTCCAGCTTCCCAATGACCCTCCTGACTTGCATGCTGCACCATAATCTGTCTTTGCAGCAGTTCTCTGTTGTTCTGAATGGAATGATACAGCACAGAAGGAGGGTATTCAGCCCATCGTGCCTGCGTTAATTCTTTGAAAGAGCTCTCCAATTAGTCCTACTGCCCTGCTCTTTCCCCATAGCCCTGAAATTTTTACCCTTCAAGCATCTATCTAATTCCATTTTGAAAGCTACTATCGAATTTGCTTCCACATCATTTTAGGCAGTGCATCCTCGATCATAACAACATGCTCCGTAAAAATATCTTTCCTCAACTCCCCTCTGGTTCTTTTGCCAATGGTCTTAAATCTGTGTGCTCTGGTTACTGACCATTCTGCCAATGGGAAGTTTCTACTTATCTACTCTATCAAATCCCAACATCATTGTGGACAGCTCTAATTAATCTCTCCTTAACCTTATCTGCTCTAAGGAAAACAATCCCAGCTTTTCTAGTCTCTCCATAAAACTGAAGTCCATCATCACTGGTACCTGTTTTTTTGTGTGCCCACACCACACAGACTGAAGCAGGTCAAGGGCAATTAGGATTGGGCAATAAATGCTGGCCTTGCCAGCGATGCCCACATCCTGAGAATGATTTCAAAATAAATACCATGCACCCTCTCCAAGGACTTCTAAGGTATAGTGCCCAGAAATGGACACAATACTCTAGCTGGAGTCTAGCTAGTAATTTATAAAGGTTTAGCATGACTTCCTTGCTCTCACAAAAGCAAAATATTGCAGATGCTGGAAATCTGAAATAAAAACCGAAAACGCAGGAAATGCTCAGTGCCCGTGGAGAGAGAAACAGAGTTAATTGCGTGCAATTCTGGTCGCCGCACTACCAGAAGGACGTGGAGGCTTTGGAGAGGGTACAGAAGAGGCTTACCAGGATGTTGCCTGGTCTGGAGGGCATTAGCTATGAGGAGAGGTTGGATAAACTCGGATTGTTTTCACTGGAACGACGGAGGTGGAGGGGCGACATGATAGAGGTTTACAAAGTTATAAGCGGCATGGACAGAGTGGATAGTCAGAAGCTTTTTCCCAGGGTGGAAGAGTCAGTTACTAGGGGACATAGGTTTAAGGTGCGAGGGGCAAAGTTTAGAGGGGATGTGCGAGGCAAGTTTCTTTACACAGAGGGTGGTGAGTGCCTGGAACTTGCTGCCGGGGGAGGTGGTGGAAGCAGGAACGATAGCGATGTTTAAGAGGCATCTTGACAAATACATGAACAGGATGGCAATAGAGGGATACGGTCCCCGGAAGTGCAGAAGGTTTTAGTTTAGGCAGGCATCAAGATCGGCGCAGGCATGGAGGGCCGAATGGCCTGTTCCTGTGCTGTACTGTTCTTTGTTCTTTGTTCTTTAACATTTCAGGTTGGTGACCTTTCATCAGAACTTGCTCTTGTTCATTTCAGGTTTTATTTCAAAAGCCTTCTGCTTCTCCATAACAACTCTCTTTCTCTTTGAGTGATATGAAGAGGATCCTCCATGATGGATGAGCAGTTACTAAGCTCTGACTTCCATTTACTTCTGACTTTGGTTTAGAGGAGATAAAAGCTTGTGGTTTTGTTACTTATCTGTTATGTATGAGTGTGTGTCATACATGTCTTCATCTGGAGGCAGGTCAATCAACATTCTTTCCCTTTCTCTGAGATTAGTCCTTCATTGAAGCATAAAGCACAGAGATTGTATCTATGCAGCATCTTTCATGGTCTCAGACGTCCCAAAGTGCTTTACAATCAAGGAAGGACATTTTTTGAAATGTAGTCACTGTTGCACGATTGGGAAGACTGCAGCCAACTTGTGAACAGCAAGCTCCCACAAACAGCAATGTGATAATTACATTGAATGCACAGCACAGAAACAGGCCATTCAGCCCAACAGATCCATGGTTTATGCTCGACAAGAGCCTCCTCCTACCCTTTTTCATCTAACCATATCAGCATAACCTTCCATTCCTCTCTCCCTCATGTGTTTAGCTAGCTTCCAGATAGTGACCAAATAATCTGTTTTTAGTAGTTTTCACAGAATCACAGGATTGTTATGGCACAGAAGGAGGTCATTCAGCCTGTCACGTGTACGCTGGCTCTCCGAAAGAGCAATTTACCTAGTTCCATTCCCCTGCCTTCTCCCCATAGCCCTGCACATTCTTCCATTTCAAATAATTATCCAATTCACTCTTGAATGCCTCTATTGAACCTGCCTCCAGCACACACTCTCAGGCAGTGCATTCCAGATCCTAACCACTCGCTGCGTGAAAATGTTTTTCCTCATGTCACCGTTGCTTCTTTTGCCAATTACCTTAAGTCTGAACAAAGAACAAAGAACAAAGAAAATTACAGCACAGGAACAGGCCCTTCGGCCCTCCAAGCCTACGCCGATCCAAATCCTCTATCTAAACCTGTCGCCTATTTTCTCAGGTTCTGTATCTCTTTACTTCCTGCCCATTCATGTATCTGTCTAGATACATCTTAAAAGACGCTATCGTGCCCGCGTCTACCACCTCCGCTGGCAAAGCGTTCCATGCACCCACCACCCTCTGCGTAAAGAAATTTCCACGCATATCCCCCCTAAACTTTTCCCCTTTCACTTTGAACTCGTGTCCCCTTGTAATTGAATCCCCCACTCTGGGAAAAAGCTTCTTGCTATCCACTCTGTCTATACCTCTCATGATTTTGTACACCTCAATCAGGTCCCCCCTCAACCTCCGTCTTTCTAATGAAAATAATCCTAATCTGCTCAACCTCTCTTCATAGCTAGCACCCTCCATACCAGGCAACATCCTGGTGAACCTCCTCTGCACCCTCTCCAAAGCATCCACATCCTTTTGGTAATGTGGCGACCAGAACTGCACGCAGTATTCCAAATGTGGCCGAACCAAAGTCCTATACAACTGTAACATGACCTGCCAACTCTTGTACTCAATACCCCGTCCGATGAAGGAAAGCATGCCGTATGCCTTCTTGACCACTCTATTTACCTGCGTTGCCACCTTCAGGGAACAATGGACCTGAACACCCAAATCTCTCTGTACATCAATTTTCCCCAGGACTTTTCCATTTACTGTATAGTTCACTCTTGAATTGGATCTTCCAAAATGCATCACCTCACATTTGCCCTGATTGAACTCCATCTGCCATTTCTCTGCCCAACTCTCCAGTCTATCTATATTCTGCTGTATTCTCTGACAATTCCCTTCGGTATCTGCTACTCCACCAATCTTAGTGTCGGCTGCAAACTTGCTAATCAGACCACCTATACTTTCCTCCAAATCATTTATGTATATCACAAACAACAGTGGTCCCAGCACGGATCCCTGTGGAACACCACTGGTCACACGTCTCCATTTTGAGAAACTCCCTTCCACTGCTACTCTCTGTCTCCTGTTGCCCAGCCAGTTCTTTATCCATCTAGCTAGTACACCTTGGACCCCATGCGCCTTCACTTTCTCCATCAGCCTACCATGGGGAACCTTATCAAACGCCTTACTGAAGTCCATGTATATGACATCTACAGCCCTTCCCTCATCAATCAACTTTGTCACTTCCTCAAATAATTCTATTAAGTTGGTAAGACATGACCTTCCCTGCACAAAGCCATGTTGCCTATCACTGATAAGCCCATTTTCTTCCAGATGGGAATAGATCCTATCCCTCAGTATCTTCTCCAGCAGCTTCCCTACCACTGACGTCAGGCTCACCGGTCTATAATTACCTGGATTATCCCTGCTACCCTTCTTAAACAAGGGGACAACATTAGCAATTCTCCAGTCCTCCGGGACCTCACCCGTGTTTAAGGATGTTGCAAAGATATCTGTTAAGGCCCCAACTATTTCCTCTCTCGCTTCCCACAGTAACCTGGGATAGATTCCATCCGGACCTGGGGACTTGTCCACCTTAATGCCTTTTAGAATACCCAACACTTCCTCCCTCCTTATGCCGACTTGACCTAGAGTAATCAAACATCTGTCTCTAACCTCAACATCCGTCATGTCCCTCTCCTCGGTGAATACCGATGCAAAGTACTCGTTTAGAATCTCACCCATTTTCTCTGACTCCACGCATAACTTTCCTCCTTTGTCCTTGAGTGGGCCAATCCTTTCTCTAGTTACCCTCTTGCTCCTTATATATGAATAAAAGGCTTTGGGATTTTCCTTAACCCTGTTTGCTAAAGATATTTCATGACCCCTTTTAGCCCTCTTAATTCCTCATTTCAGATTAGTCCTACAATCCCGATATTCTTTCAAAGCTTCGTCTTTCTTCAGCTGCCTAGACCTTATGTATGCTTCCTTTTTCCTCTTAGCTAGTCTCACAATTTCACCTGTCATCCATGGTTCCCTAATCTTGCCATTTCTACCCCTCATTTTCACAGGAACATGTCTCTCCTGCACGCTAATCAACCTCTCTTTAAAAGCCTCCCACATATCAAATGTGGATTTCCCTTCAAACAGCTGCTCCCAATCTACATTCCCCAGCTCCTGCCGAATTTTGGTATAGTTGGCCTTCCCCCAATTTAGCACTCTTCCTTTAGGACCACTCTCGTCTTTGTCCATGAGTATTCTAAAACTTACGGAATTGTGATCACTATTCCCAAAGTAATCCCCTACTGAAACTTCAACCACCTGGCCGGGCTCATTCCCCAACACCAGGTCCAGTATGGCCCCTTCCCGAGTTGGACTATTTACATACTGCTCTAGAAAACCCTCCTGGATGCTCCTTACAAATTCTGCTCCATCTAGACGTCTAACATTAAGTGAATCCCAGTCAATGTTGGGAAAATTAAAATCTCCTATCACCATCACCCTGTTGCTCCTACAGCTTTCCATAATCTGTTTACATATTTGTACCTCTATCTCACGCTCGCTGTTGGGAGGCCTGTAGTACAGCCCCAACATTGTTACCGCACCCTTCCTATTTCTGAGTTCTGCCCATATTTCCTCACAGCTCGTGTCCTCCATAGTGCCTTCCTTCAGCACAGCTGTGATATCCTCTTTGACCAGTAATGCAACTCCTCCACCCCTTTTACCTCCCTCTCTATCCCGCCTGAAGCATCGGTATCCTGGGATATTTAGTTGCCAATCATGCCCTTCCCTTAACCAAGTCTCAGTAATAGCAACAACATCATACTCCCAGGTACTAATCCAAGCCCTAAGTTCATCTGCCTTACCTACTGCACTTCTTGCATTAAAACAAATACACCTCAGACCACCAGTCCCTTTACATTCATCATCTGCTCCCTGCCTACTCTTTCCCTTAGTCACGCTGACTTCATTATCTAGTTCCTTACAGGCTTTAGTTACTACATCCTTACTCTCCACTGACCTCATTTGGTTCCCATCCCCCTGCCACATTAGTTTAAACCCTCCCCAACAGCGTTAGCAAAAGCACCCCCAAGGACATTGGTTCCAGTCCGGCCCAGGTGTAGACCGTCCAATTTGTAATAGTCCCACCTCCCCCAGAACCGGTCCCAATGTCCCAAAAATCTGAACCCCTCCCTCCTGCACCATCTCTCAAGCCACGCATTCATCCTGACTATTCTTTAATTTCTACTCTGACTATCACGTGGCACTGGTAGCAATCCGGAGATTACTACCTCTGAGGTCCTACTTTTTAACTTGGCTCCTAACTCCCTAAATTCTGCTTGTAGGACCTCATCCTGTTTTTTACCTATATCATTGGTGCCTATGTGCACAACGACAACTGGCTGTTCACCCTCCCCTTTCAGAATGTTCTGCAGCCGATCTGAGACATCCCTGACCCGTGCACCTGGGAGGCAACATACCATTCGGGAGTCTCGTTTTCGACCACAGAACCGCCTATCTACTCCCCTTACAATCGAATCCCCTATGACTATAGCCCTTCCACTCTTTTTCCCGCCCTTCTGAACAGCAGAGCCAGCCACGGTGCCATGAACCTGGCTACTGCTGCCTTCCCCTGGTGAGCCATCTCCCTCAACAGTATCCAAAACGGTATACCTGTTGTGGAGGGAGATGACCGCAGGGGACACCTGCGCTGCCTTCCTGCTCTTTCTCTGCCTTTTGGTCACCCATTCCCTTTCTCCCTCAGCAATCCTAATCTGCGGTGTGACCAATTCACTAAACGTGCTATCCACGACCTCCTCAGCATCGCGGATGCTCCAAAGTGAGTCCATCCGCAGCTCCAGAGCCGTCATGCGGATGTGTCCTCTTGTTCTCAATCCTTCCACGAATGGGAACAGTTTTCACTCTCTGCTCTGTTCAGACCCCTCATGATTTTCAATACCTCTATCAAATCTCCTGTCAACCTTCTCTTCTCCAAGAAAACGGTTCCAACTCCTCCAATCTATCTATATGACTGAATTTCCTCCTCTCTGGAACAATTTTTGTGAATCTTTTCTGTACTCTGTCTAATGCCTTCACATTTTTCCTAAAGTGTGGTGCCCAGAATTGGACACAATACTCCAGTTGAGGCTGAACCAATGTTTTATATAAGTTTAACATAACTTCCTTATTTTTGTACTCTTTTCTTTTGGGCCTCCTTATCTCGAGAGACAATGGATACGCGCCTGGAGGTGGTCAGTGGTTTGTGAAGCAGCGCCTGGAGTGGCTATAAAGGCCAATTCTGGAGTGACAGGCTCTTCCACAGGTGCTGCAGAGAAATTTGTTTGTTGGGGCTGTTGCACAGTTGGCTCTCCCCTTGCGCCTCTGTCTTTTTTCCTGCCAACTACTAAGTCTCTTCGACTCGCCACAATTTAGCCCTGTCTTTATGGCTGCCCGCCAGCTCTGGCGAACGCTGGCAACTGACTCCCACGACTTGTGATCAATGTCACACGATTTCATGTCGCGTTTGCAGACGTCTTTATAACGGAGACATGGACGGCCGGTGGGTCTGATACCAGTGGCGAGCTCGCTGTACAATGTGTCTTTGGGGATCCTGCCATCTTCCATGCGGCTCACTACTCTATGTCCCTATTAATAAAGCCTAGGATGCTGCATGCTTTAGAGTCATAGAGTCATTTATGGCACAGAAGGACACCATTCGGCCCATCAAGTCCATGCCAGCTCTTCACGGAGCAATTCAGTCAGTCCCAATCCCACACTAGATCCCTGTAGCCCTGCAAGTCTATTTCCATCAAATAGTCATCCAATTCCCTTTTGAAATCATTGATTGTCTCCGCTTCCACCAGCCTTGTGGGCAGCGAGTTCCAAGTCATTACCACCTGCTGCATAAAGAAGCTCTTCCTCAAACTCCTCCTGCACAAAGACTTCAAACTGAACCGCTCTCTCAAACTGTCCTTTACCTTCAATGTTTTATACATATATACACCCAGGTCCCTTTGCTCCTGCGCCCCCTTTAGCATTGCATCCTATATTTTATACTGTCTCTCCACATTCTTCCAACCAAAATGGATCATTTCACTTGCTGGTTGAGTGCACTCTCTTACTTCAAGCATCAGTCTAGATTTTCTGTTTAATATTACTGGAGTGAGACTTGAACACACAGCCTTGCTAATATAAAGGTAAGAGCACTATCACTGAGCCACAACTAACACTTGGCTAAACCCTGAAACTGTGTTTCAACAGTTCTTTGATAGTTAGGGTAACAGTTAAGCTTCGTCTTAACTCCTCTTAACGCCCACACAGGTATACTTCCAGAAGATCATTCTGAATAATGATCACTAGCACGAACATTTGCTGAGTTTTCCTTTCCAAAGGTCCAATCATTTATTCGCTGGCTAGATACATTGGGCAAGTATGCTTTTAGGCAAAATAGCAGTCTCCATTCTTTCATGTTTATTTACATGATTCCACCAGTGAAATATCTTTGTTAAAACACAGTCTTGTGAAATGGAAAAAAAAGTACGTTACATTCCTTCAAAAATTAAAATAAATTTTTATTTTGTATCTTTCAAAAGAAACATGTTTGCAGAGATGTAAAGGCCAGGAAAGGCCTTGACTGAACCGCGTCAGATGTCACTTTGATTGAGCTTAGCTAAAAGGACGTATCATCTCAGACTAAAGCAAAATGAAAGGCAAGGAAAAGTTCTAATCTACACTAATGTATCACTCAGTACCCTCATGGTGGGGACACCTCTTTTATCAAATTTGCCACCTGGATTCTTTTTGTTCATGGGATGTGAGCATTGCTGGCGAGGCCAGCATTTATTGCCGATCCTTAATTGCCCTTGAGAAACTGGTGGTGAGCCGCCTTCTTGAAAGCAACTCAGTGGCTTGATAGGCTATTTCAAAGGGCAGTTAAGAGTCAACATCATTGTTATGTTGGTCTGGAGTCACCTGTATGCCAGATATGGTAAGGATGGCAGATTTATATAACTAATTGGCTTTAAATTCTGCCGTTGCCTTGGTGCGATTATGAACTTATTAATGAAGGCCTCTGGGTTACTAGACCAGTAACGTAACCACTCTGTTACCAAACCCCTCGACTTCCCAAATCTGGACCTGGTGAGAAGAAAGCTGGTACTTGCCGGTGGATTTAGCCACCTTGAGCATTGAAAGCAGAAATCTTTTCATAGCTGATGGGGAAACTTTAACACTTGGGACAATAGGTGACCTTGTTCACGTGCCCAAGTTTTAGATCCCTACCACGAATGGGGTGCAGAAGACCACGCATTAGGCTCCTCACCTCCAACTATTGGACCCAGCACTCTGAGTGTGGCCCATTAGTGGTTGGGGACATGGCCTCAAAGCATGTTTTATGACGAGTCATGCAAATCATTCTACTGCCTCTGAGGAGTTCCTGGTCCCCATTCCTAGTGAGGGGTCAGACCTATCAATCCCATCCACGTCAGGAAGGATATATTGGCCTTGGAGGGGGCGCAGTGCGGATTCATCAGAATGTTACAGGGCTAAAAGGGTTAACTTTGTGAGGACAGGTTGCGTAGCCTAGTTTTTTGCTCCCTCGGCTGTGGACGATTGAGGCGTGATCTGATCGAGGTGCTTAAAATGTTAAAAGTATTTGGTATGGTGGATAGGGAGAAATTATTTTCTTTGATGGGGTCATAGCCTTAAAATTGGAGGTCGGCAGCTGAGGGATGATTTCCAATTTCCAGCTATAAAAATAAAATGATAATGACAATGAATGATCAAAAAAAAAATAATAAAAAATGTAATGATCAACGCACAACAAGAAATCGGCAATGATGTCCTAGCTATAGGTAAAATACCATTTACGTGTCTCCATGGTTACTGTGATGAAGCAGCAGCGGTGTCAACAAATTTCCCGCCATAACGGTTGCTAAACAAGGTGGCAGCACCAATGGAAGAAAGCCAGAATCACACTGGCCTTTGCATTTATTCTGCTCCCGGCTTCCCAATTTGGGCATTTTTGATCCTTTCTGTGGAACACCAACTGTCCCACTGAGCAGCTGGTTCAATTCAACACCGATTCAAAGTCAGTCACTTCATTAAGATTGAATAGCCGAGAGAGAGAGGGAGAGAGAAAGAGTGCGACAAGCAATTAAAAGGAAGGGCTCAGATAAAAGTTAGGTGTTTGTCCTCTGGCACCTTGTATTTTGTTTTATGCTCTTCAAAGAGTTTGCCAAGTTCCTCGATGTATTTCTGGTGAACTTCATTAATTTCCTCTTCTGTTGGGTTTTCTTTCTTCTCCACATCTATTGGTTTCCCAACTAGAATTGAAAGGAAGAAGGATCTTTTATTTGTTATTTGCTTCACAACATGAAACAAAGGGCTTCGCCCAAATAGAATTGTAAGAATTATACAATACAGCACAGAAGGAGACCATTTGGCCCAATGTTCTTGTGCTGACTCTTTGGTAGAGATATTCAATTGGTCCTATCTCCAATACACCCTGGTCTTTCCCCATAACCTTGTAATTTTTTTCCTTTTAAGTATTTATCCAATTCCCTTTTGAAGGTTACTATTGAATCTGCTTACACTGCCCTTTCAGGCAGTGCATTCCAGATCACAACAACTCACTGTTTAAAAAAAAAAGTCACCTCATCTCCCCTCTGATTCTTTTGCCAATTACCTTAAATCTGTGTCCCTGGTTACTGACCTTCCTGCCACTGGAAACAGTCTGTTCTTATTTACTCTATCAAAACAGTCGATTAATTTGAACACCTCTATCAAATATCCTCTGAGCACAAAAGCAAAATACTGTGGATGCTGGAAATCTGAAACAAAAATAGAAAATGCTGGAAATACTCAGCAGGTCAGGCAGCGTCTGTGGAGAGAAAAGTAGAGGTAAAGTTTCAGTTAAATAAATAAATAAATAAAAAATAAAAATAATAAATAAATAAAAGAAATTTTCTATTTTTGATCCTCTTAATCCCCTCTGCTCTCAGGAGAACAATGACAGCTTCTCTAGTCTTTGCACATAACTCAAGTCCTTCATCATGGTAACATTCTGGTAATATCCTTCCGCAGGAGCAATGCAATGTTCGAGTGATACTGTGACATGCCAGGCTAGGGTATCAAGATGTAACATGCCGTAGTATTGGGCTGTGAAATCAATTAACCCTCCCTGCTGTTGAGTTTCCAACTTTCAGCGATGCTAGTTTGGAAGGTGCAGAACACAAGCCCTCCTTCTCCTCTTGGAAATAAAGGAAAACTTTGGTTGGGGGGCACTCCATTGGGTTACTTATGTGCCTCCTGGTCATTGCTTCAGAAGTAGCATGTGCAATCAAATACTTCACACAGTTCCCAATACGGGACTTATATCTTTCTATATGGCACGTGGGTCCAACTCGAGGGCCTTTAAATCGGTTTGCGATGAACCCTGTTTTGGAACAGCTAGGCCCAAGGGCCCCCTGATATTAGTAGATTGATATAAATCTCAATAGCCTTTTGGGGCAGAGAGTTCCAGATTTCTACTATCCTGTCTATGAAGAGGTGCTTCCTCACTTCATTCCTGAATGGCCTTGCTCTAATTTTAAGATTATGGCTTCTTGTTCTGGACTTGCTCACCAGAGGAAACAGACTCTCTAACTACTCTCTTTAATCATCTTAAAAATCTCACATGGATCACCCCGAACTCCAGGGTGTACAAGCCTACAACACGAACAAGAAATGCTGGAAATACTCAGCAGATCTGGCAGCATCTGTGGAGAGCGAAGCAGAGTTAACGTTTCAGGTCAGTGACCCTTCTTCAAAACTGGCAGATATTAGAAATGTAAAAGGTTTTAAGCAAATAAAGCAGGCGTGGGGCAAGAGATAAAAAAAAAAGAGATGTTGATAGGACAAGGTCACAGAGAATAACTGACCAGAAGCTCATGGAGCAAAGGCAAACAGTATGTTAATGGTGTGCTGAAAGACAAAGCGTTAGTACAGAGAGGGTGTGAATGGACAGAAAAATGAACAGCCTGGCCCCAAGCACAAACATGAAGAAAACGGTGGGTTGGCACAGCAGAAACAAACTAAACAAACTACAATAAAATAAAAAAGAAAAAATAACTAAAAATAAAAAAGGGGGACCATCATGCTCTGAAATTATTGAATTATTGTACAAGCCTAGTCTATGTAACCTATGCTCATAATTTAACCCTTTGAGCCCTGGTATCATACTGGCAAATCTGCTCTGCACTGCCTCTAAGACCAATATATCCTTACTGAGGTCCAGTGGTCAGTACGGAACACAATTGCTCTAGAACAAAAACAAAGAGTGCTGGAAATACTCAGCAGGTCTGGCAGCATCTGTGGAGAGAGGAGCAGAGTTAACGTTTCAGGTCAGTGACCTTTTATCAGAACTGGCAAAGGTTAGAAAAGAATTAGGTTTTAAGCAAGTGAAGGGGAGGGGGGTGGGGGAGAGAATAAAGGGAAGGTGTTTGCTAAGGTAGAGGGAGATTAAATAACAAAGATGTCCTGGGACGAAGGCAAAGAGCCTGTTAATGCTTGTGGTGAAAGACAAAGCATTAGTCCAGAGAGACGGTTAATAGCGGAATAATGAGCAGCTCTGACTACATGAAAAGCAGGCACATGCTTTAAAAGATAAAATATTTAAGAAAAGGCCAGTCATGCTCTGAAGTTATTGAACTCAATGTTCAGCCTGCAAGGCTGGAGGGTGCCTAATTGAAAGATCAGGTGCTGCTCCTTGAACTTGCGTTGATGTTCACTTGAACACTGCAGCAAACCAAAGGCAGAAATGTTGGCATGAGAGCGGGGGGGAGTGTTGAAATGGCAAGCAACCGGAAGCTCGGGGTCACGCTTTTGGACTGATTGGAGGTGTTCAGCAAAGCGATCACCTAAACTGCGTTTGGTCTCCCCAATGTAGAGGCGACCACATTATGAGCAGTGAGTACAGTATACTACATTGAAAGAAGTACAAGTAAATCGCTGCTTCACCTGAAAGGTGTGTTTGGAGCCTTAGATAGTGAGGAGAGAGGAGGTAAAAGAGCAGGTATTCGACCTCCTGCAATTGCATGGGAAGGTGCCCTGGGAAGGGGACAAGGTGGTGGTTGTAATGGAGGAGTGGACCAGGGTGTTGCGGAGGGAATGGTCCCTTTGGAATACTGACAGGGGAGGGGAGGGGAAGATGCATTTGGTAGTGGCATCATGCTGGAGGTGGCGGAAATGGCGGAGGCTAATCGTCTGGATGTGGAGGCTGGTAGGGTGAAAAGTGAGGACAAGGGGAATCCTGTCGCGGTTCTGGGAGGGAGAGGAAGGGGTGAGGGTAGAGGTGTGGGAAATGAGCCACACACGGTTGAAGGCCCTGTCAACCACAGTGGGGGGGATCATCGGTCGAGGAAAAAGGAAGACATATGAGAAGCGCTGTTGTGGAAGGTTGCAACATCAGAGCAGATGTGATGGAGACAGAGAAACTGCAAGATTGGAATGGAGTCCTTACAGGAGGCAGGGTGTGAAGAAGTGTAGTTGAGGTAGCTGTGAGAGTCGGTGGGCTTATAATGGATATTGGTGGACAGCCTATCCCCAGAGATGGAAACAGAGAAGTTGAGGAAGGGAAGGGAAGTGTCGGAAATGGACCATGTAAAGGTGAGAGAAGGGTGGAAATTAGAAGCAAACTTGATAAAATTTTCCAGTTCGGGGTGGGAGCAGGAAACGGCACCATTACAGTCATCAATGTCCCGGAAAAAGAGTTGGGGAGGGGGCCTGACTAGGACTGGAACAAGGAATGTTCGACATATCCCACAAAAAGACAGCTGCTCTAGATCAGGGTCTGACCAGTGCTTTATACAATTTGAGCATAATTTCCACCCCCGTTGTACTCTGGCCTTCTTGAAATGAACGTCAGCATTCCATTATCTTTTCTGATTGCTTTTTGTACACGTCAACTAGTTATTCGTGATTCCCAATTTTATCTTCTCCATTCTCCCAAAAATAAATTTTCTGCTTGTTGGCATGAATTGGCATTGAATTTACTCATTGAGAAACCTCTGCTTTGGCTGGTTAAATTTGTCATGCACAATGTAAGCATGGGATAAGATCCTTTCAAAGACAATTGTGTTACTTACCCACAGTGTGAATGGGCTTCCTGTATGGGATGAGACCAAAGCTATACTGGAATACGCCACGGGCATGGAAAAGGGGAAGTGATATTCCCATCATTCTTTGCAGACGTTCCTGGATCTTTCTTAAGATCGAACCCTTGGGATTGTTCACCTGATCAAACACCTCATTCTCGCCGAAGGAAAATACTGGAACAAGGGCTGCCCTGGAAGAAAAGGTCCAGGCTTTTAATTTTTACAGGGATCTTTCGGTCAGATTACTGTATTTAATTTTATTAACAGTAATAATTACTTTAAAAATAATTCTAAAAGTTAGTTGGACAGGTACTTGAGGGTAAGAAATTTACAGGGCTACAGACAGAAGGCAAAGGTGTGGGGCTAAGCACGATTACTCCTTCAAAGAGCCAGCACATGCACGATGGGCCAAACGGCCTTCTTCTGTGCTGTTAGTTTCCAGACTCCATGAATATCATCAAACCCAGTTTTGGTGCATGTGTTTCCTGGCCAGGATTTGGGGGAAGAAAATAAATATTCCAGGTATTAAAACCCATCAAAGTCAGTGAAGTGGCCTTGAAGTGCCAAAGAGAAAGATCTTATACTGAATTATTTTTTCCAGATTGCCTGCCTTTCGCATGGAGCTAAGGGAAAGATGGACGAGGTCGGAGGGAGAGGCCTGCTTGTGTGTCCGGTCGTCATGGGCAGACATATCTTGGAGGTGGGCCCAATGAGGTACTTGCACCTACATAATCCCATAGTAACGTGAAGATCAAAGTCATCAACATTACCAACTGCTCAAGCCAGTTAATGAAAGTCACCAGTATTACCAAGAAAGAAACAACCTGCATTTATATAGCTCCTTTCACCACCACAGGTTATCCCTAAGTACTTTACAGCCAATGAAGTACATTTGAAGTGTAGTCACTGTTGTAATGTAGGAAATACGGTAACCAATTTGCACACAGCAAGTTCCTATAAACAGCAATGTGATAATGACCAGGTAATCTGTTTTAATGGTGTTGATTGAGGGATAAATATTGGCCCCAGATTGCTAGAAGAGGTATATAAGATGATTAAGGGGATTGACAAAGTAGACATAGAGAGGATGTTTCCTCTGGTGGGGCAATCTAGAACAAGAGGTCATAGTTTTAGGATGAGTGGCAGCAGATTTAAAACAGAGATGAGGAGAAATTACTTCTCTCAAAGGGTCGTGAGTCTGTTGAATTCACTACCCCAGAGTGCGGTGGATGCTGGGACATTGAGTAAATTTAAGGAGGAGATAGACAGATTTTTAATTAGTAATGGGTTGAAGGGTTATGGAGAACGGGCAGGAAAGTGGAGTTCAGGCCGAGATGAGATCAGCCATGATCATATTGAATGGCGGAGCAGGCTTGAGGGGCTGAATTGCTTACTCCTGCTCTTAGTTCTTATGTCCTTATTTAAGAGAACTCTCCTCCTCAGGTAGCACTCTCACTGCTTAGTCAGAAGGTTGTGGGTTCAAGTCCCACTGGAGGACCTGAGCACAAAAGTCTAGGCTGACACTCCAGTGCAGTACTGAGGGACTGCTGCACTCTCAAAGGTGCTGTCTTTGGATGAGGTGTTAAACCAAGGCTCTGCCTGCCCTATCAGGTGAATGTAACAGATCCCCTGGCACTATTTTGAAGAAGAGCAGAGGAGTTATGTTTAGTTTAGAGATACAGCACTGAAACAGGCCCTTCGGCCCACCAAGTCTGTGCCAACCATCAACCACCCATTTATACTAATCCTACACTAATCCCATATTCCTACCACATCCCCACCTGTCCCTATATTTCCCTACCACCTACCTATACTAGGGGCAATTTATAATGGCCAATTAACCTATCAACCAGCAAGTCTTTGGATGTGGGAGGAAACCGGAGCACCCGGAGGAAACCCACGCAGACACAGGGAGAACTTGCAAACTCCACACAGGCAGTACCCAGAATCGAACCCGGGTCGCTGGAGCTGTGAGGCTGCGGTGCTAACCACTGCGCCACTGTGCCGCCCCAGTGTCCTTGCCAATATTTGTCCACCAATCAACATAACAAAACAGATTATCTGATTATTGCTAGTGCACAAATTAGCTGCTGTGTTTCTTATGTTACAATCGCAGCTACACTTCAAAAATGCTTCATTGGTTGCAAAGCACCTTAGAAATGTCTTGTGGTCATGAAAGGTACTGTATCAATGCAAATGTTTCTTTTTTGCCCTTTGAAATAGAGCTATAGCATCTTGTACATACATCGAAGAGGGCCTCAGGTTAATGCTGCATCTCAAAGATAACACTGCCAGCAGTGAAGAATCAGCCCAGATTTTTCTGCTCAAGCCTCTGCAGTAGGATATGAACTCACAATCTTCTGACTCACAGGTGAGTGCGCTACCCACTGAACCGCAGCTGACAGGAAACTAATGCTCCCAACCAATTAAGATGCACAACTTCACCAACTAATGAGCCCCGGTCTGGTGAAGGTGTGGCTACTGCGGTGGATCCCTTACCCAAACTGTAGAGCAAGTTTGACGAATCCTTTTCTGTTCTTCAGCAGCAGTGTAAATGCCCCTGGCCTAGCGTCAAGGGCTTCTGAAGCTCCTCCAATGGCAATGACAGCGACATTACCACCTTCTGCTCTCTTCAGTAAATACTTTGCACTCTCCTTGTCTGATGACACTAAACCTAGATGACAGAAAACACAGTGAGTTGCATAGAAGTTAAAAACTGCGGAGAAGCAGAGAGATTTCAGAAAGCATTTATATAGCGCCTTTCACAACCACAGTATAGTATAAGGACATGTAAGGGGTTAATGTTGGAGGCAGTGAGAGCAATCCCTCCCACTGTAGAGATGATGATGCAATGGGTTTTGGAAGAAGAGAGTAGCAGCATGAAGGATGCTAGCTAAGGAGGCTTGAGGAGAGTGTAATTAGTAATGTATATATTATAGAGTTATTAGTTGACCTAATCTAGACTCCTAGACTTTATCTACAAAGGCCTAGCTATGCCACTACAACAGCAACACACAACATGGTGGCACTGGTTAAAACGACCAGAAAGTATTGAAAATCACCTTACCTCATGCAGTAGTGCCAGGAGAATGGCAGATCTTGTCGGGGAACTGCTACAAGCATCAGAGCTGCTCCACAGCTGAAGAAGACGTTCAGGCTGCACCACAGAAGCGTGGTCTGTAATGAAACATCCAGGTCCAGCGATTGGGTTCTGAGTCTCAGTGTTGGGCAATGGTCCAGAACCGGGTGAGAGAATTCCAAAGGGGCCATTCCTGGCTAAGAGCACACTGGGTCAAAAAAAAAGCAGGAAGGGAGGTCGATCTCGGGCAAAAAGGCAATTCGGGAGTCAGGAGGAGACAGCAGCCATTACTCAATCAGACTGTGGAGAGAAATCGTGGGAACAGTCGGAAAATGCGGGAAAACCCCAGAAAGAACGCAAACATCTTCATTAAAGCCAGTACAATTTAAAAGAGAGGGGAATACCGCCAAAAGCCTAACAAAACATAAGAAACCGAATGGATTTGAAATTTGGAATGTCTGATAGCTTCCACGATCAGGAAGGACCTAAGCAGGCACAGACTTGGTCCTTATGGAGAAAAAGATTCCTACTGTTTAGGATTGCTGACCAACTCCATACCAAATCTGAAACAGAACAAGTAAATACCCTTTTATATTCTATGAGTTCAATCACGGATGTTGTGATTGTGCGGCAAGGGATAAATGAGGCTTCTGATAAATTTGAAGATGTCCTACAAGCCTTCAACATATATTTCAATTTACGCAGGAACAAAATACCGGAAAGAGCAAAATTTACCAAGCGATTCCAGAGAATTGTGAATCCTTAGAGACTTTTGTAAATGATCTGTACAGATTGGCAGAGGGATGTGAATATGCAGAATTAAAGGTGGAACTGATAAGGCACCGAATAGTTGTCAGCACAGTTGATGAATCTCTGTCAGATCTCTTGCATTCGAGAAGGCAATTCAGATAGTACGACAAGCGGAAGTACAAAGACAAAACAGAGCCATTCTGCAGGCTGAAGATTGGCCTTGGATTAGAAGAAATCCAATGCATGTACAGTTCTTGAAACCGAAGATGGAGAGGCAATCTGTGGAGGAAAAGACACACACATGTGAGAAGGTGCATGACCTCAGAAAACCGTGCCAGCGCTGTGGAGCCAGGAAGACCCATAGATGGAAACAGTGTCCTACTAGTAAAGCTGAGTGCTTCATCTGTAACAAGACTGGCCATTATGGAAAAATGTGCCAGAGTAAGACCTCTTTGCTTAAAGGTTTCTATGTAAATGGACATCTAATGAATTTTAAGCTGGACACAGGTGTTATTGTCACAGATCTGTCAGACCAAGAGCCATGGTTGATAAGAGATTGCATAAAACCAGTGGACACGCAGTTGCGTGGTCCAGGTGGGACCCAACTGAAAATGAAGGGTAAGCTTCAAGCGACTCTCCAATATAGAGGGAAACACATTATGGAAACCTTATACATCTTGCAAAACCAAGAATTTCTCTTGCTAAGTAGAAAAGCCTGCTTAGACCTGTATCCGATCAAGAAGACTGACAAAGACAAACAGCCATAGGTAAACGGTCGCTTCCAAGCAGACTACCCAAAAATTTTCACAAGTCTCGGAAGACTGAAGACAGAGTATAGAATCACACTTGAGGACAATGCCAGGCCAGTGTGTATCTTCACACCCAGAAAGATACCTCACCATTGATGAACCAAATTCAAGACCAGTTGGAAGCGATGACCAGACGGGGAGTCATTTTTCCGGTTACACAACCAACGGAGTGGTGTTCGGCCATGGTTCCTGTCCCAAAACAAAATGTAACTCTATGTATTTGTGTGGATTTAATGCAGCTTAACAAAGCAATGGCGTGCAAGATTCACCCAATGTCCACTGTAGATGACAGCTTAACGAAACTGTCTCAGAGCACTATCTTTACCAAACTCGACACCAATAGTAGGTTTTGGCAAGTACCCTGAGATGAGACCTCAAGATTACTAACCACATTTATAACACCTTTCGGGAGGTTTTGTTTCAATCCGTTACCGTTTGGAATAACTTCCGCATCAGAGATCTTCCAAAGATCTATGTCTAATATCTTAGAGGGGCTCAAAGGAGTTATTTATCACGTGAATGACATCTGATACATGGGCAGTCAGTAGAGGAACACAACCAAAGAGCTCGAGCAATTCTACAACGATTTCAAGACACGGAGTTAACTCTGAACAAGAAGTGCAAATTTTCCAAGACTTCAGTTTGTTTCTTGGGACACGTAGTAAGCAGTTAAGGTATAATGGCAGACCCACAGAAAACATGAGACATTACAGAATTCCCTACTCCAACTTCCGTTCAGCAACTCCAAAGATTCTGCGAATGGTGAATCAATTAGCAAAGTTTTTACATCATTTAGCGCAGGTAACAAAACCACTAAGACAACTTCTCAGAAAAAAGCAAGTGTGGTGTTGGAGTTTACACCAAGAACAAGATTCCAGAAGATTAAAGATATGCTCATATCACTGGACATCTTGGCACACCACCTACAGCGATAGCGGCAGATGCCTTCTCAACTGGGCTAGAGGCAGTCCTTTTTCAGGAGCAACCTGCTGGTTCTCGTAGGCCAATACACTATGTATCTAGAGGTTTGTCTGACAGAGAGACAAGGTATGAGGTAAGTGACAAAGAAGCACTTGCCATCACATGGACATGTGAGAAATTTCCCATTATATTGTCAGATTGAGAGTAGTCATCAAGACAGACCATAAACCTTTGGTATCTTTGTTGGATGAAAAGGAGGTCGCAAAAATGCCTCCAAGAATCCAAAGATTTCAGTTAAGATTGATGAGATATACATATGAGACAGTATATGTCCATGGAAAGGGGCAAACGTCTGCTGATGCGTTATCAAGTGCAATGGCAGACCATCTGACACAACAAAGTGTGAATTTTGTGCATGAAATATAGTCATATTCACAGTATACTGCACAAAATTGCTGTGTAAACATACAGAAATTGCAAGAAATTTGTCAAGCCCAAAAAAACGATGAATGTACACAAGGGTGGCCAGAAGAACGTCCTTTTGGGAAAACGATGTAAACTTTCTATGAATATTGAAAATACTTCACAATCATTGATAATTTGCTACTTTATAATGACAGACTAGTCATTCCTAGTTCACTGAGATCGGAGATCTTAGAATGTTTATATCAAGGCCACATGGGAATAATGAAGTGCAGAGCAAGGGCACAAACATCAGTGTGGTGGCCATGAATATCCAAAGACATTGAAAATCTGATCTAGACCTGTCAGTTCTCTGCAATACAAAGACCAGAACAGCACGAACCTCTGTTAACTACTCAATTCCCAACCAGACCTTGGCAACATCTAGGTACGGATTTATTCATGATCAATGGAAAGTCCTATATAATCATCATTGATTACTTCTCAAGGTGGATAGAAGTGCGAAGATTATATTCAACTACAACCGAAGCGTTTATAAGTCCTACAAGACATCTCTGTGACACATGGTATCCCTGACTAAGTATAGTCAGACGACGGACCACAGTTTACAAATATCTCACACAGTTCGTGACAAGAGTGGAATTTCAACATCTCACAATTTCATCGCGGTATCCACAATCAAATGGTGAAGCGAAAAGATGTATAAGAACCATAAATTCCTTATTGAAGAAGAATGAAGATCTTCCAACCTCACTTCTAATTTATCAACCTACACCGTTGATGTGCGGATTATCACCTGCAGAGATACGGATAGGCAGGAAGATAAGAATGCAACTTCCAGTTCCGCTTAAAAAATTGTTTCCAGGATTTAATGTCCAGGACTATGAGAGAGTAAGAGACCAGGAAAACTCTTATAGAAGGCAACAAACTCAAAATTGTCATTAGGTAGTACAGAACTTGAGTATTGCTGAAAATAGAGACATGTTGTCAAAGCTTTTCATCTTGCACTCATCAGGACAATCTACAAGAATACCTTACATTGTTTTCCCTTATATTGGTATTCTTGTGGATTGTCCTGATGAGTGCAAGATGAAAAGCTTTGACAACATGTCTCTATTTTCAGCAATACTCAAACTCAAATTACAATAAAAGATTTTGTGTCAGAGACCTACCGAAACTGAATGAAGGCCAAAGAGTATGGATACATGACTTAGAAAGGGAAGGTACTATAATCCACAGAGATGAAAAGTACCAGAGATCATATGTGGTGTACAGAACAGAAGGGAATCTATGTCGAAATAAAAGAAACATTATCCCTATTCCCCAGAAGCAACAGTCAATCATTTATTTGGAAGACCCGGCTAAAGTTGAACAAACTCAAAGCCAACAGAATACGACAATCCTTAATAGAAATCAAGCAAGTTAGCGATCCAGACTTACAAGGAAGACTACTGATCATCCCACTCAGACTAGAACAAGATCGGGGAGAGTCGTGAAATCTCCGAACAGACTAAATCTGTGAAGTCCGAGACTTGGGGTGGGGGGGGGGGGGGGGAGAAAGGGTAGTAGGTTAAGTCAAGAATGTATATATGTTTAAGAAAATTTGGATAGACTTGAGGGCAGATGTAGTATAAGGACATGTAAATGTTAGTCTTAGAGATAATGACAGTAACCCCTCCCACTGTAGAGATGATGATGTAATTGTCACATGGTAATGGGTTTTGGAAGAAGAGAGTAGCAGCACAAAGGATACTAGCTAAGGAGGCTGCAGGAGAATGTAAATAGTAATAATAAAGAGTTCTTAGTTGACCTAATCAAGACTCCTAGACTTTATCTACAATGCCCTAGCTGCACTACAACAACAACTACTACAATAACAACTTGCAACACTCGGGACATCCCGAAGCACTTCACAGTCAATTAGTATCTTTGAAGTGTAGTCGGTCTTGTAAGTAGGAAATGCGGCAGCCAATTTGTGCAAAGCAAGATCACATAAACTGTAATGTGATAATGACCAAAAATCTGTTTTTTAATAATGTTGATTGAGGGATAAATATTAGCCAGTACACTGAGGAGAACGCTGCAGCTCTTCTTCGAATTGTGCTGTGGGATCTTTGACATCTACCTGAGAGGGCAGACTGAGCCTTGGTTTAGCAGCTCATCTGAAAGTGCAGCGCTCCCTTAGCACTGAATTGGAGTGCCAGCCTCGGTAGAGAGCTCAAGTCTCTGGAGTGGCACAATATTCTGATACAGAGGTGAGATTGCTGCTTCCTGAACCATGGCTGACACACAATGACCTATTTTGGAGCAAATCCTATGCATCGTGAAATGGTCATAAATTTGAGCTCATCCAAAATTCTGCTACCCAGATCCTAACTCGTAACAAGACCCATTCTCCCATCACCCTCTGTGCTCGCTGACCTACATTGGCTATCAGTCCAGCAAAACCTCAATTTTAAAATTCTTATCCTTTACTTCAAATCCCTCCAGGTTCTTTCCCTCCCTATTTCTGTAAACTCCTGCACATTACTTTGCCACTGGTCGCTGTACCTTCAGCTGCCTCGGCCCTCCCTAACTTTTGCCACCTCTTTCCTCCTTTAAGCCGCTCCTTGAAACCTAACTATTCGACCAAGCTTTTGGTCACCTGGCTCAAGTAGCTCTTATGAGGCTAGGTGCCAAATTCTGTTTGTTAATTGCCCCTGTGACGCACCTTGGGATGAGTTACTACATCAATAACACTATACAAATGCAAGTTCTTGTTGTCAAAGCTGTTTGCATACATGATCTGCACATGACTTACCTGCAGTCATGATAAAGTCCCTGAAGAACGGGATCCTGAACCAGAGAGGCAGCATCAGCATGTGAGGCTTCAAACCGGGGTACTTTTCCCCAAACCCAGTCATCTCTGTGCAGAAGTTTGCAAAGGCTCCTGCAACCAGTATTCCATGAGGGTGGAAACCGAAGATATAATTCTTCTTTGGATCGAGGTCTGCAGTCTTGATGAGCTACAAGAGAAGGTCACAGTAAAAGCAAGTCATATTTCAGTTGAATAGCTGTGTGCGTCGAGGGATCTAATCCAGAATTGAATCATAGAGTGATACAGCACAGAAAGAGGCCATTCAGCCCATCATGCCCGTGCTGGCTCTTTGGTAGAGCTATCAAATTAGTCCCACTCCCCTGCTTTTACCCCAATAGCCCTACAAACTTGTCCTCATTTCAAAAGTTATTGAACTTGCTTCAACCTTCTTTGAGACAATGCATTCCAGATCATAACACGATGCATAACTTTTTCCGTCATTTCACCACTCTTTTTTTTTGCCAATTACCTTAAATCTATGTACTCTGTCTTTTTTTGTTTGTTCATGGGATGTGAGCGTCATTGGCAAGGCCTGTATTTATTGCTAATCCCTAACTGCCCTTAACAAGGTGGTGGTGAGCCACCACTGACCATTACTGACACTTCTAGCACTGGAGACAGTTTCTCCTTATTCATTCTATCAAAACCCCCCACGAGGCTGAACACGTCTATCAATTTTCCGCTAAACCTTCTCTTCTCCAAGGAGAACAATCCGAGCTTCTCCAGTCTCACCACATAACTGAAGTTACTCATCTCTGGTACCATGCTAGTACATCTCTGGATCCTCTCCAAGGCCTTAACATTCCTCCTTACAGTGTGGTGCCCTGAATTAGCCACAATACTCCAGTTGGGACCTAACCAGTATTTTATAAAGGGTCAGCATAACAAAAATTGATTTTTTTTTTGTACATTTCGGGCACTCAGGTTGGATGCAGCATGGGTTAGATCCAAGTATATGACTTACTATTGTGCCCAGTATCGAGGCAGGGAAAAACGTAAAAAGGAGAAAAGAACCAAAGGGAACATCTGTATCGGGTGGAAGGAAGGAATAACTAAATGACAGAAGGAATGATGATAGAAAGCAAAAATTGATAGATTTTTTTTTAAGGGCTGTTAAGGGTTACGGAACCCAATTGAGTAAATGGAGTTAAGATCAGCCATGATCTAACTCAGAGTAGGAACAGCCTCGAGGGGCTGAATGGTCCCCTCCTGTTCCAATTTAAAATCGCTGTATAAATGGGAGCCTTCCGTTTTTTCATTCACTACTACCTCTGGATTCTCATCCAAATAGGGAATATCCAAAAATAATTTTGATCATTCAGATCCCAGATAAATACCAAAGATTTTTTTGATGAAAAAAAACACATCCGGGAGTGATTTGACGAGTGAAGGTCGTGTCAAACAGACCATGTACATTGAGTGTGATGCCACAATTTTAAAGACAACAAATTAATCTTTAACAGATTAATTGTTCAATAAATAAACAAACATCGCTGCAGTACTGGGGGCGGGGAGCAGGGTGGTGGTGGATTGTTTAGAGATACAGCACTGAAACAGGCCCTTTGGACAACCGAGTCTGTGCCGACCATCAACCACCCATTTAAACTAATCCTACACTAAATCCATTTCCTACCACATCCCCACCTGTAGCTATATTTCCCTACCACCTACATATACTAGGGGCAATTGCTAATGGCCAATTTACCTATCAACCTGCAAGTCTTTGGCATGTGGGAGGAAACCGGAGCGCCCGGAGGAAACCCACGCAGACACAGGGAGAACTTGCAAACTCCACACAGGCAGTACCCAGAACTGAACCCGGGTCGCTGGAGCTGTGAGGCTGCGGTGCTAACCACTGCGCCACTGAGTACGGACTGATTTTGGTTTTGAGGTGCATTTTTCCTCCTCCATCTCCTCACCTCTTGTCTTGCACATGTAACAGCACCTTGCATGTATGTAATGTCTTTAGTATAATGATCATCCAAAGCCCCTCAGAGAGGTGGTATGGATGCAGATGGAGATGGGATCAGGAAAGTGAGCAAAGCTGTGGTCAAGAGACCAGGATTGGGAGGTGAGGTGGGTGGCCGGGAGTGGGGTGCACGTTGAAGGTCAGTAAGGAGGAAGCAAGGTGGGATTTATGGAGAAAGATCCAGAGTATAGGAATGCTGATGTCCGATATATCCCTCAGTGGTGAAAAAACAGTTAGGTGTCCGACAGGGGAGGCAGTGGCGTAGTGGTATTGTCACTGGACTAGTAACCCAGAGACCTGGGGTATTTCTCTGGGGACATGGCTTCAAATCCCACCACAACAGAAGGTGGAATTTGAATTCAATTAATAAATCTGGAATTAAAAAGCTCGTCTAATGATGGCCATGAAACCATTGTCAATTGTTGTAAAAACCCATCTGGTTCACTAATGTCCTTTAGGGAAGGAAATCTGCTGTCCTTACCTGGTCTGGCCTACATGTGACTCCAGACCCACAGCAATGTGGTTACATGCCCTCTGAAATGGCCTAGCAAGCCACTCAGTTGTATCTAACCGCTACAAAGTCAATAAAAAGGAATGAAACTGGACGGACCACCTGGCATCGACTTAGGCACCGGAAACGACAACGGCACACCCAGCCCGGTCGACCCTGCAAAGTTCTCCTTACTAACATCTGGGGGCTTGTGCCAAAGTTGGGACAGCTGTCCCACAGACTAGTCAAGCAACAGCCTGACATAGTCATACTCACGGAATCATACCTGACAGACAATGTCCCAGACACTGCCATCACCATCCCCGGGTATGTCCAGTCCCACCGGCAGGATAGACCCAGCAGAGGTGGCAGCACAGTGGTATACAGTAGGAGGGAGATGCCCTGGGACTCATCAACATCGACTCTGGACCCCATGAAGTCTCATGGCATCAGGTCAAACATGGACAAGGAAACCTCCTGCTGATTACCACCTACTGCACTCCCTCAGCTGATGAGCCAGTACTCCTCCATGTTGAGCAGCACTTGGAGGAAGAACTGAGGGTGGCAAGGGCACAGAATGTACTCTGAGTGGGGGACTTCAATGTCCATCACCAAGAGTGGCTCGGTAGCACCACTACTGACCGAGCTGGCCGAGTCCTAAAGGACATATCTGATGGAATGGGTATGCGGCAGGTGGTGAGGGAACCAACAAGAGGGAAAAACACACTTGACCTCGTCCTCACCAATCTGCCTGCCGCAGATGCATCTGTCCATGACAGTATTAGTAGGAGTGACCACTGCACAGTCGTTGTGGAGATGAAGTCCCGCCTTCACACTGAGGATACCCTCCTTTGTGTTGTGTGGCACTACCACCGTGCTAAATGGGATAGATTTCGAACAGATCTAGCAATGCAAAACTGGGCATCCATGAGGCACTGTGGGCCATCAGCAGCAGCAGAATTGTACTCAACCACAATCTGTAACCTCATGGCCCAGCATATCCCCCTCTCTACCATTACCATCAAGCCAGGAGACCAACCCTGGTTCAAATAAGAGTGCAGGAGGGCATGCCAGGAGCAACACCAGGCATACCTCAAAATGAGGTGTCAACCTGGTGAAGCTACAGCACAGGACTATCTGCGTGCCAAACTGCGTAAGCAGCATGCAATAGACAGAGCTAAGCGATCCCATAACCAACGGATCAGACCTAAGCTCTGCAGTTCTGCCACATCCAGTCGTGAATGGTGGTGGACAATTAAACAACTAACTGGAGGAGGTGGCTCCACAAATATCCCCATCCTCAATGATGGGGGAGCCCAGCACATCAGTACGAAAGATAAGGCAGAAGCATTTGCAACAATCTTCAGCCAGAAGTGCCAAGTTAATGATCCCTCTCGGCCTCCTCCTGAAGTCCCCAGCATCACAGATGCCAGACTTCAGCCAATTCGATTCATTCCGCATGACATCAAGAAACAACTGAAGGCACTGGATACTGCAAAGGCTATGGGCCCTGACAATATTCCGGCAATAGTACTGAAGATCTGTGCTCCAGAACTTGCCATGCCCCTAGCCAAGCTGTTCCAGTACAGCTACAACACTGGCATCTACCCTGCAATGTGGAAAATTGCCCAGGTATGTCCTGTATACAAAAAGCAGGACAAGGCCAACCCGGCCAATTACCGCCCCACCAGCCTACTCTCAATCATCAGTAAAGTGATGGAAGGTGTCATCAACAGTGCCATAAAGTGGCACATGCTGAGCAATAACCTGCTCAGTGATGCTCAGTTTGGGTTCCGCCAGGGCCACTCAGCTCCTGACCTCATTACAGCTTTGGTTCAAAACTGAACTCAAGATGTGAGGTGAGAGTGACTGCCCTTGACATCAAGGCAGCATTTGACCAAGTATGGCATCAAGGAGCCCTAGCAAACCTGAGGTCAATGGGAATCAGGGGGAAAACCCTCCACTGGTTGGAGTCATACCTAGCGCAAATGAAGATGGTTGTGGTTGTTGGAGGTCAATCATCTGAGCTCCAGGACATCACTGCAGAGTTCCTCAGGGTAGTGTCCTAGGCCCAACCATCTTCAGCTGCTTCATCAATGACCTTCCTTCAATCATAAGGTCAGAAGTGGGGATGTTCGCTGATGATTGCACAATGTTCAGCACAATTCGTGACTCCTCAGATACTGAAGCAGTCAATGTAGAAATGCAGCAAGACCTGGACAATATCCAGGCTTGGGCTGATAAGTGGCAAGTAATATTCGCGCCACACAAGTGCCAGGCAATGACCATCTCCAACAATAGAGAATCTAACCATCTCCCCTTGACATTCAATGGCATTACCATCGCTGAATCCCCCACTATCAACATCCTAGGGGCTACCATTGACCAGAAACTGAATTGGAGTAGCCATATAAAAACCATGGCTACAAGAGCAGGTCAGAGGCTAGAAATCCTGAGGTGAGTAACTCAGCTCCGGACTCCCCAAAGCCTGTCCACTATCTACAAAGAACAAGTCAGGAGTGTGATGGAATACTCTCCACTTTCCTGGATGGGTTCAGCTCCAACAACATTCAAGAAGCTCGACACCATCCAGAACAAAGCAGCCCGCTTGATTGTCACCCCATCCACAAACATTCACTCCCTCCACCACTGATGCACAGTGGCAGCAGTGTGTACCATCTATAAGATGCACTGCAGCAATGCACCAAGGCTCCTTAAACTGCACCTATCAAACCCGTGACCTCTACCAACTAGAAGGACAAGGGCAGAAAATACATGGGAACACCACCACCTGCAAGTTCCCCTCCAAGTCACACACCATCCTGACTTGGAACTATATCGCCGTTCCTTTACTGTCGCTGGGTCAAAATCCTGGAACTCCCTTCCTAACAGCACTGTGGGTGTACATACCCCACATGGACTGCAGCGGTTCAAGAAGGCAGCTCACCACCACCTTCTCCAGGGCAATTAGGAATGGGCAATAAATGCTGGCCTGGCCAACAACACCCACATCCCAGGATTGAATAAAAAAAAATCTGTGCTTTGAACTTTCTCCTTTAAACCCCTCTCTGGAAGGTGCAGTCTGGGATATGGGGTTGGGAAAGGTTGTAGGGCCGTTCATTTTTAGGATCTGGGCACTGCTGGCAACTCTGCCATTTATTATCTAGCTCCTGTTAACCTCCAAAAATCATGGCGAGACTTTTTCCTTCCAATGCTGCAGTCCATGTGGTGATTCTTGGTGGTGGTTTAACATTACTGAGTTGTTTAGTCGGCCACTTCAGAGGGCAGATAAAAGGAAGGTTGGGTTGCAAATTTGGTTGGAGGGATTTACAACTGATCTTGATGTATTGGGCAGTGGATAGCCTGTGAATATTGACAAGGAGAGGGTTGATGGCAAGATGAATTCAGAGATGGATAGGATGCAGGTGGCAGTGTGTTGGATGAGTTGGGATTGAGGTCCTTGAGAGGGTGCAGAGGAGATTTACCAGAATGGTTCCAGGGATGAGGGATTTTTGATCCACTGTTAGGTTGCAGAAGCTGGGGTTGTTACCTGGAGCAAAGGAGATTGAGGGGAGATTTGATGGAGGTTGTTATGACCAAGTCGGGAGGAGTGCACTGTCTTTCTCTAGTCACACTTGTCCACAGGTCACACCATATATTTAAATGTTTACCCAGTTCCCAATATGGTCAATCATATACTCTATTCTTTATCCCTGAAATCTGGCCTGCCTTCATTCCCACCCTCGCAGGCACTAATTTGCTGCCTTACCAATTAAGGAGTTGGCCCCGTGAAAACTGTGAGTCAGTTCTGCTTCTGGGGTCAGGACCTGTAAACAGTCCCGACTTTTGTTTATTGCCCCAAACATGAAAATTCAGCCCAATGACTCTGATGAAAAGTGAAGCTCTATGGGCTACCAAGGAGCCCATTGGATAACTGAAGCTTGAAGGTAATAATAAGTACAAGTTTGTACCTTCTATAAATAACTATCATTCATTTCCAGGCAGTGTGCTGCTCCACCACAACTAATTCTGATAGACCCCAAAGAGAACATTCACACACTCGCATCTTTCAACACTATGTGCCAGTTAGTGAAAGCTGATATATCTTTCTCTTCCATACCCAGTTCCATCAGTTGCCATCTCTGCAGCACAGACAAAGGATTGAACATCACCACCTGCAAGTTCCCCTCCAAGTCACACACCATTGGGATGTGAAAATATATCGGCCATTCCTTCACTGTCGCTGAGTCAAACATCCTGGGACTGCCTCCCTAACAGCACTGTGGGTGTACCTACACAACACAATCTTCAGCGGTTCAAGAAGGCAGCTCACCACCACCTTCTCAAGGGCAATTAGGGATGGGCAATAAATGCTGGCTTTGTTAGTGATGCCCATATCCCATGAATAAGTGAGAAAGAAACTGGTCTTTATGACTCTGTTAACAGCTAAAGCCTTGACAACCTGTGCACATTAAAGAATTAGAATATTGAACTTTATCTCAGGGGGGCTGGAACAGAGAGGGGAGAATGTTATGTGACAGTTCTCTGGTTAGAGCCTACCAGCAGTACAGTGTTCAGTTCTGGGCACTGCATCTCAGGAAGGATATATTAGCCTTGGAGGAGGTGCAGCACAGATTCACCAGAATGATACCAGATCTGAAAGGGTTAAACTGTGTTGCATAGACTTGACTTTTATTCCCTTGAGCATAGAAGGTTAAGAGGTGGATTAATTGAAGTGTTTAAGATGATTAAAGGATTTGATTGGGTAGATGGAGAGAAACTATTTCCTCTGGTGAAGGAGTCCAAAACAAGGGGGCAGAACCTGAAAATTTAGAACGAGGTTGTTCAGGGGTGATGTCAAGAGGCATTTCTTCACACAAAGGGTAGTGGAAATTTGGAACTCTCTTCTTCCAAAAAGCTGTTGACACTGGGGGTCAATTGGAGCTTTTAAGACTGAGATTGATAGATTTTTATTAGGTAAGGGTAACAGAACCAAGGTGGGTGGGTTTTTTATTTATTTAGAGATACAGCACTGAAACAAGCCCTTTGGCCCACCAAGTTTGTGCTGACCAACAAGCACCCATCTATACTAACCCTGCAGTCCCATAATCCCTACCACCTACCTACACTAGGGACAATTTACAATGGCCAATTTACCTATCAACCTGCAAGTCTTTGGCTGTGGGAGGAAACCAGAGCACCTGGAGAAAACCCACACAGACACAGGGAGAACTTGCAAACTCCACACAGGCAGTACCCAGAATCGAACCTGGGTCCCTGGAGCTGTGAGGCTGCGGTGCTAACCACTGCGCCACTGTGCTGCCCATACGTGCTTGTGTAAAGATACAGATCAGCCATGATCTAATTGAAAAGTGGAACAAGCTCAAGGGGTTGAATGGACTCCTTCTGTTCCATTGTTCCTAAAGAGTTAATTCTCCAGGATCTTCTTGCAAAGTTACAATGGATGGTCTGGAGGAATCTGGCTGAAATCTAATCCCATTATCTTTTCTCTGTAGCTTTTGCTTCTCCCAGGTCATAATGTGAATTGCTCTGAAATATAAACTATTCACCTCCAAACACTGTATTTGGATCCTGACTTGCAGTAACCCACCATACCAGCTGATCATTGTTTACTGGCAGCCAGTCACAATTTCCAGAATAACTCAAGACTTTTGGCTTGGAGCACGGGGGTGGAACAGGGCACACTGTCCATTCACTAGTCGGAGGGGAGTTTCTATCCAGGCCAGTCTCTAACCAAAATAAAAATTCTTTCTCTGATAGGTTTAGATGAAGAAGAATGGGAGGAGGCTCATATGGAGCATAAACAATGGTTGGGCTGAATGGCCTGTTTCTGTACTATACATATTCTGTAACTTCAAGTAAAATGATGTTGGGAGTGTCTCATTGATGTAAGTGTGCCGCGTAATATTTATATAATTATATTAGCACCTTCTGGGATATTAAAGCATAGTGGTTATGGTACTTATAGGGTACAATAGCGTTATGACTATGTTACTGAATTAACATTCTTCTATGAGCGTGTGGCTGTTCAGTTTTCAGTCCATTAACACCCTCTCTGTACTAATGCTTTGTCTTTCAGCGCACCATTAACATATTGTTTGCCTTTGCTCCTTGACCTTTTGGTCAGCCAGTCTGTGACCTTGTCCTGTCAACACCTTTTCTGTTATCTCTTGCCCCACCCCCGTTTTACTTGCTTAAAATATTTTACATTTCTAATATTTATTAGTTCTGAAGAAGGGTCATTGACCTGAAACGTCAACTCTGCTTCTCCCTCCACAGATGCTGCCAGACCTGCTGAGTATTTCCAACGTTTCTTGTTTTTATTTCAGATTTCCAGCATCCGCAGTATTTTGCTTATATAACATTCTATGAGACTGAACTCTGTCTCACATGGGTTCAGATCCCACCAAGGCAATTCAAGACTTTCTTTTCTGGGGGTGTAGTGGTTATGTTACTAGACTAGTAACCCAGAGGCCCAGACTAATAATCCGGTAAAACATAAGTTCAGGTCCCACTCTGGCAGTTTAAGAATTTGAACTCACTTTTTAAAACATGGAACAAAAAGCTGGCATCAGTAAAAGTGACCATGAATCTGTTGGATTGTTATAAAAACCCAACTCGTTCACTAATGTCCCTTTAGGGAAGAAAACCTGCTGTCCTTACCCGGTCTGGTGTTATATGTGACTCCAGTCCCACACTAAAGTGGTTGACTCATAACTGCCTTCTGAAGTGGCCTACCAAGCTACTCAAATGCGTCACTACCTTCTCGGGTCGATAACTGCCAAATTTGGCCCAGACTGTGTAAGGACGGAAGATTTCCTTCCCTAAAGGACATCAGTGAACCAAATGGGTTTTTACAACAATCCGACAGATTCATGGTCACCGTCACTGAGGCTAGCTTTTTATTTCCAGACTTTTTAAGAACTGAACTCAAATTCTGAAAATGCCATTGTAGGATTTTGCAAAAGTATTACAGTATAGAAACGGGCCATTCAGCCCAATAGGTCCAGGCTGTGTTTATGTGCCACCTGAGCCTCCTTCCAACCCTTTTCATCCAGCTGCATCAAGATATCCTTCAATTCCTTTCTCCCTCATTTGCTTTTCTAGCTTCCCTTTGAGGGTATCTATAATATTCGCTTCAACTAATCTCTATGGTAGCAAGTTCCACATTCTCACTACGCTCTGGGTAAAGAAGTTTCTCCTAAATTCCCTATTGGAATTATTAGTGACTCTCTTTGGCCTCCTCATCTCGAGAGACAATAGGTAAGCGCCTGGAGGTGGTCAGTGGTGTGTGGAGCAGCGCCTGGAGTGGCTATAAAGGCCAATTCTAGAGTGACAGGCTCTTCCACAGGTGCTGCAGAAAAATTTGTTTGTCGGGGCTGTTACACAGTTGGCTCTCCCCTTGCGCCTCTGTCGTTTTTCCTGCCAACTACTAAGTCTCTTCAACTCGCCACACTTTAGCCCCGCCTTTATGGCTGCCCGCCAGCTCTGGCGAACGCTGGCAACTGACTCCCACGACTTGTGATCAATGTCACAGGATTTCATGTCGCGTTTGCAGACGTCATTAAAGCGGAGACATGGACGGCTGGTGGGTCTGATACCAGTGGCAAGCTTGCTGTACAATGTGTCTTTGGGGATCCTGCCATCTTCCATGCGGCTCACATGGCCAAGCCATCTCAGGCGCCGCTGACTCAGTAGTGTGTATAAGCTGGGGATGTTGGCCGCCTCGAGGACTTCTGTGTTGGAGAAACGGTCCTGCCACCTGATGCCAAGTATTCTCCGGAGGCAGCGAAGATGGAATGAATTGAGACATCGCGCTTGGCTGACATACGTTGTCCAGGTCTCGCTGCCATAGAGCAAGGTACTGAGGACACAGGCCTGATACACTCGGACTTTTGTGTTCCTTGTCAGTGCGCCATTTTCCTACACTCTCTTGGCCAGTCTGGACATAGCAGTGGAAGCCTTTCCCATGCGCTTGTTGATTTCTGCATCTAGAGACAGGTTACTGGTGATAGTTGAGCCTAGGTAGGTGAACTCTTGAACCACTTCCAGAGCGTGGTCGCCAATATTGATGGATGGAGCATTTCTGACGTCCTGCCCCATGATGTTCGTTTTCTTGAGGCTGGTGGTTAGGCCAAATTCATTGCAGGCAGCCGCAAACCTGTCGATGAGACTCTGCAGGCACTCTTCAGTGTGAGATGTTAAAGCAGCATCATCGGCAAAGAGGAGTTCCCTGATGAGGACTTTCCGTATTTGGACTTCGCTCTTAGATGGGCAAGGTTGAACAACCTGCCCTCTGATCTTGTGTGGAGGAAAATTCCTTCTTCAGAGGACTTGAACGCATGTGAAAGCAGCAGGGAGAAGAAAATCCCAAAAAGTGTGGGTGCGAGAACACAGCCCTGTTTCACGCCACTCAGGATAGGAAAGGGCTCTGATGAGGAGCCACCATGTTGAATTGTGCCTTTAATATTGTCATGGAATGAGGTGATGATACTTAGTAGCTTTGGTGGGCATCCAATCTTTTCTAGTAGTCTGAAGAGACCATGTCTGCTGACGAAGTCAAAGGCTTTGGTGAGATCAATGAAAGCAATGTAGAGGGGTATCTGTTGTTCACGGCATTTCTCCTGTATCTGACGAAGGGAGAACAGCATGTCAACGGTCGATCTCTCTGCACGAAAGCCACACTGTGCCTCAGGGTAGACGCGCTCGGCCAGCTTCTGGAGCCTGATCAGAGCGACTCGAGCAAAGACTTTCCCCACTATGCTGAGCAGGGAGATTCCACGGTAGTTGTTGCAGTCACTGCGGTCACCTTTGTTTTTATAGAGGGTGATGATATTGGCATTGCGCATGTCCTGAGGTACTGCTCCCTCGTCCCAGCACAGGCATAGCAGTTCATGTAGTGCTGAGAGTATAGCAGGCTTGGCACTCTTGATTATTTCAGGGGTAATGCTGTCCTTCCCAGGGGCTTTTCCGCTGGCTAGAGAATCAATGGCATCAATGAGTTCCAATTTGGTTGGCTGTACGTCCAGCTCATCCATGACTGGTAGAGGCTGGGCTGCATTGAGGGCAGTCTCAGTGACAACATTCTCCCTGGAGTACAGTTCTAGGTAGTGCTCAACCCAGCGGTCCATTTGCTTGCATTGGTCAGTGATTATGTCCCCTGATTTAGATTTGAGGGGGGTGATCTTCTTGATGGTTGGCCCAAGAGCTCTCTTAATGCCATCATACATTCCTCTGATGTTTCCGGTGTCTGAGGCCAGCTGAATATGACTGCATAGGTGTTGCCAGTAGTCGTTTGCGCAGCGCCTGGCTGTTCTTTGTGCAGTGCTTCTGGCTGCTTTAAGTGCTGTGGATGTTAAATCGCTGGGGGCTTTCTTGTAGTTCAACAGTGCAATGCGCTTAGCAGCTATGACAGGTTCCAGCTCTTCAATATGAGATTGAAACCAGTCTGCATTTCTCTTCGCACTTTTGCTGTAGGTGGTCAAAGCTGACTCAAAAATGGCGTCTCTGATGTGGGCCCACTTGGTCTCAGCATCCCCTGTGGGATTGTTTAGAAGGGCTGTTATAAGTGAATTTAGAAATTTTTCTAACAGCTGTGGGTGAGAAATTCTGCTCGTGTTGATGCGCGGGTGGCCCTTCTGCTTGGAATGATGCAACTTCTTTGGTCTGAGTCTAACCTTGCTGCACACCAGGGAGTGGTCGGTGTCGCAGTCTGTGGAAGCTGCGTGTGATTTGAACACTGTTTAAAGCGGTTCGCCTTGTGACAATGAGGTCTAGCTGGTGCCAACGACGCAATCTTGGGTGCCTCCATGAAACCTGGTGACAGGGTTTAGTGCGAAAGAACGAGTTGGTGATGCAGAGGTTATGATAGGTACACAACACAAGCAGTCTCTGCCCGTTCTCATTCATCCTTCCAACGCCATAGCGCCCAAAGCAGGAGGGCCATGAGTCATGGTCGGCCCCAACCCTGGCATTAAAGTCCCCCAGCAGGAACAGGTGTTCGCTGTTGGGGATGCTGCTAATGATGTTATGGAGTTCCTCGCAGAACTGATCTTTAGCTTCAGGTGGGGAGCAGAGTGTTGGAGCATAGATGCTGAGTAGTTTACATTTATTGCTCTTAGTTCTGGTCTCACCTGCAAGTGTAAACATCTTCTCTACGTCTACCCTATCAAACCCTTTCATAATCTTGAAAACCTCTAACCGGTGACCCCCTCAGACTTCTCTTTTCTAAAGAAAAGAGTCCCTGCTTGTTCAATCTTTCCAGATAGATACATACTCTCAGTTCTGGTATTATTCTAATAAATCTGTTTTGCACCATCTCCAGTACCTCTAAATCCGTTTTAGAACAGGAGAGCTGAACTAGTCACAGTTCTCCAAGTGTGGCCGAGCCAAGGTTCTATGCAAGCTTAACATAAATTCTCTCATGTTTGAACTCAAGTTCAGGCTGCTGGATTTCTAGTCCATAACATAACCATTAGATTACCATACCCACAATTTCTGCCTCTGCTGGTATGGCTCAGTACGACACTCGACCACATGTTTACCCATTGTACCATTGGGATACATTCATTTAGATCGACTCCAAAAATAAGTAAGCTTGGAAACTCAAAAACCGAAATCTGAGTTCATGATTGTCTCTTGTCCTTTACTGTGACTGGCTCTCAACCCAGCGTTCAACAATGTGCATCAATCCCACTGTGTCAGGAACAGTATCACTCCGAAACATTCTTCACAGAATCACAGAATTGATACAGTGCAGAAGGAGGCCATTCGGCCCATCATGTCTGCACCCGCTCTCCGAATGAGCAATTCACCTAATGCCATTCCCCCACCTTCTCCCTGTAACCCTGCACGTTCTTTCTTTTCATATAACTGTCTAATTTCCTTTTGAATGTCTCGATTGAACCTGCCTCCACCACACTCTCAGGCAGTGCATTCCAGATCCTAACCACCCGCTGCGTGAAGAAGTGTTTCCTCGTGTCGCTTTTGCTTCCTTTGCCAATCACTTTAAATCTGTGCCCTCTTGTTCCCGATCCTTTCACGAGTGGGAACAGTTTCTCCCTATCCACTCTGTCCAGACCCCTCATGATTTTGAATACCTCTATCAAATCTCCTCTCAGCATTCTCTTCTCCAAGGAAAACAGTCCCAACTTCTCCTAAATGTCTTCATACCTGAAGTTCCTCATCCCTGGAACCATTCTCATGAATCTTTTCTGCACTCTCCAATCTTTCCTAAAGTGCGGGGCCCAGAATTGGATGCAATACTTCAGCTGAGGCTGAACTAGTGTCTTATAAAAGTTCTACATAATTTCCTTGCTCTTGTACTCTATGCCTCTATCAATAAAGCCCAGGATACTGTATGCTTTATTAACTGTTCTCTCTCAACCTGTCCTGCCACCTTCAATGACTTATTCACATATACCCTTCCAGGTCCCTCTGCTCTTGCACCCCCTTTAGAATTGTACCCTTTATGCTATATTGTCTCTCCATGTTCTTCCTACCAAAATGAATGACTTCACATTTCTCCACATTGAACTTCATCTGTCACTTGTTCCAAACTTGTCTATGTCCTTTTGAAGTTCTGTACTATCCTGCTCACAGTTCACAATTGTTCCAAGTTTTATATCATCTGCAAATTTTGAAATTGTGCTCTGTACACCAAGGTCTGGGTCATTAATATATATCAGGAACAGCAAGCATCCCGACACTGATCCCTGGGGAACTCTACTACAAACCTTCCTCCAGCCCGGAGAACATCCATTAATCATTACTCTCTGTTTCCTGTCACTCAGCCAATTTCGTATCCATGTTGCTACTGTCCCATTTATTCCATGAACTATAATTTTGCTCACAAGTCTGTTGTGTGGCACTGTAGCAAATGCCTTTTGGATGTTCTTGTTTGATTAAGTGAGAATTTTGGTGGAAAATTACCCCTGCACACTAAATGACTGTTAACCCTTTACAGTACAAATACCAATCTCTTCAGAACCAGGTGAGTACATTGGCGAAAGGAGGGGAGAGAGTGTCTTCAGTATAAGTCCATTCTACTCTTTATCAGGAGAGTAGAGTGCCTGTCCCTTTTTCATCCATTCTTTCCTTCCATCCTCCCTCCTTCCCTCCCTTTCTTCCCTCTGTTTCTTTTCCTTCCTTCTTTTCATTTATCATTCTTGTTTCTTTTCTTCTAATTCCTTCCTTTTCATATTTATTCCTTTTCTTTTGTTCGCTTGACGTAAGTGGAGATGTGAGAGTTGGCAGTAGTATTGAGCTGGCTATTAAAATCAATCACTGAAGGATTAAGCGTGCTGACCTCTGTGCACAATTCTCCACTCTGCGCTCCCGCAAAGTGAAGCTTGGCACTGGAAATTCCAGGATTATCTCATTTACAGAACTATTCCAACACTCTCTTGGGTGACCTCCTGTCTTCCACCTTCCATAAACTTGAGCTCATTCAAGACTCTGCTGCCCGCATCCTAACTCGCACCAGCTCCTATTCCCGTCCCAACTGTGCTTCGATTTTAAAATTCTCATTCTTAAGTTCATATCATTCAATGTCCTTGCCACTCCCTATTTCTGTGACTTCCTCCAGCCCTACAACCCTCCAAAAACTGCATTCCTCCAACTTGATACGGATCAGCCATGATCTCATTGAATGGGGGAGCAGGCGGAAGGGCTGAATGGCCTACTGCTATTCCAATAACTCCTAACTCCGGCTTCTCATGTATCACCCACTTTCTTTGGCCCACCATGGATGGTCCAGGTCCTAAGCTCTGAAATTCCCTCCCCGAACCTATTCGCCTCTTCAACTCTCTTTCCTCCTTTAAGACACTCTTTAAAACCTTCCTCTTTGACCAAGCATTTGGTCATCTGTCCTAACATTTCCTTCTTTGGCTCTGTGTCAAATTTTGTCTGATTACGTAAGAACATAAGAAATAGGTGCAGGAGTAGTCTGCACAGTCCCTCAAGCCTGCTCTAACAGTCAATAAGATCATGGCTGAACTATATCAACTTCACTTTTCCACCCTATCGCCACATCCCTTGATTCTCTTACTGCCCAAAAAATCTGTCGATCTGAATCTTGAACATATTCAGTGACTGAGCATCCACAGCCCTCGAGGGCAGAGAATTCCAAAGATTCATAGCCATCTGAATGAAGACATTTCTCCTCATCTCAATCCTAAATGGCAGGCTCCTTATCCTGAGATTATAGTCCCTAGTTCCAGACTGTCCAGTCAGTGGAAACAGCCTCTCAGAATCTACCTTGTTAAGCCCTCAAAGAATTTTTTTTTGAGAATTGCTGAAAATAGAGACATGTTGTCAAAGCTTTTCATCTTGCACTCATCAGGACAATCTGCAAGAATAACAATGGAAGGGAAAGCAACAATTTATACTGCATGAGAAGAGAGTGTTGATTGGTTGGCAAGTGAACTCTGATTGATAGAGGCATTTCCTTGGAGAATGCACCAGTTTACGGTGACTGACAGTTAACTACCAAGCTTTATCAGAAATTTAAACCAAGCAGCTTTGACTCTGATTGGTCAAAATAGGCTCAATGTGTGTACTTACACTTTCTGTCTGCAAAGAACAGGTCCCTGTGTATTAATATATGTAGCTTCCAGTATGCACAAATGCGCCACACTGTGAGCCCTACTGACAATCTTAAATTGGTTGTCAGCGTAATTCTTAGCACACTGCGGATTATTTAACAAATGTTGTCCAATCGCGGAATCACGTCTAATGTTGGACACTGTGTTTTGAGTTTTGCAAGCACGGGCTGGTTGGGTACTGTTCTTTCTCCATCGCAACGCCCCCACCAATCAGAGTTCACTTGCCAACCAATCAGCACTCCCTTCACACGCAGTATAAGTTGTTCTTTTCCTGATGAGTGCCAGACGAAAAGCTTTGACAACATGTCTCTATTTTCAGCAATTTTCAAGTTCTGTACTATCAAACGACAATTTTTAAAAATTCATTCATGGGATGTGGGCATCGCTGGCTAGGACAGCATTTATTGCCCATCCCTAATTGCCCTTGAGAAGGTGGTGGTGAGCTGTCTTCTTGAACCTCTGCAGCCCCTTGGGTGTAGGTACACCCACAGTGCTGTTAGGAAGGGATTTCCAGGATTTTAGAGTCATAGAATCATAGCACAGAAACAGGCCCTTCGGCCCATTTTGACTCAGTGATAGTGAAGGAACAGTGATTTTGTTCCAAGTCAGGATGGTGTGTGGCTTGGAGGGGAACTTGCAGGTAGTGGTGTTGCCATGCATCTGCTACCCTTGTCCTTCTAGGTGGTAGAGTTCATGGATTTGAAAGATGCTGTTGAAAGAGCCTTGGTGAGTTGCTGCAGTGCATCTTGTAGATGTACATTTTATACCTTTCAATGAGATCATTTCTTATTCTTCTAAACTACAGAGAATATAGGCTGATTTAACTCAATCTCTCCTCAAAGGACAGCCCTCTCTTCCCATATGCCACTGTGAAGTGCCTTGAAATGTTTTACTATGGTAAAGGCACTATATGGGTGGTTGATGGTCGGCACAGACTCGGTGGGCCGAAGGGCCTGTTTCAGTGCTGTATCTCTAAAACTAAAAAACTAAAAACTAATATGAATGCACATTGTTGAGGACAACACACCATGAAAATTAAACATTTTAACATTTATGAAGAAAAAATGACAGATTTGTTTATTTTCCAGTAAAAAAATAGGGCAAATTTCTAATCAGATATGCTTGGAAATTCAAATGAGTGCATTGCAAACAAACTTCACAATCATCCTATTCATGGAGCATTTTGTGGGGAACAAATCTCCCCCCAGATTGACTGCCAAGCTCCTAAACTTCATCCCGTGGAATAAAAACAGAGCAATGGCTGTACTGTGAATCCAAACCCAGCATTCTTCAGAGCAACCCATCAGAATGTGGTACACATGACCTTGAATGTGAGTAATTCAGATATGTAATTTGAAAGCTTCTATTGAGTGCCAGCTTTATTAATCTTTGCCTTCCCCATTAGACTGAATCTTCAATGAGCACTGTCAGGAGTCGGTTGCTGTGTCCTAATCATCATCATCATCAGCAATCCCCTGTGTCGAGGATGACTCTTCCTTGCGGATGGCTGGGTGGAAGTGAGATTTCAGTGTTGGCTGTGGGTTCGCAGATGGTTTATGAAGCCTATCTTAGCCTTGCAGGCTCTTTGACAGTGAGATTATCATGGCCTCCGCACTTTGAATGTCTGTGTCTTGGAGGATACTCATGTTTGTTCTTTTGTCCTCCTACTTGATTCGTAAGATCCTTCTAATACAGCGTTGATGATGTTGTTCTGGGGCCTTAATATGACATCTGTAAGTTGTTCAAGCTTCAGCACCATAGAGAAGCGTGGGGAGAGCCACAGCCCAATAGAGTTTGAGTTTATTGTCGGGTCTGATATCATGATTCTCGAAAACTCGAGTATGTCATTTACGATGGGCTGAGCTTACACATTGGATTTGGTGGTGCACCTCTTCATCAACGAGAGCTTTTTGGGATTGATAGGTTCCAAGATATGGGAAGTGAGGGATATTTTCCAACACTTCACCATGAATGTCAATTGAAGGCATTGGATATGATACATTTGGTGTGGTTTGGTGTGGGTAAAAGTATAAAAGTAAAAGTATTACTGTAAAGTGAGTCCTGAGGTTGTGAAAAGTTATATTAATTCCATATAAATTAAATATAGAACTGAAAAATAAAAAGGTTTTATTCAACTTGTAGAGAACCTGAGTTAGACAATAGAGTCATAGAGAGATACAACGCCGAAACAGGTCCTTCAGCCCACCAAGTCCGCACTGACATCAACCACCCATTTATACTAATCCTATCTTAATCCCATTTTTTCCCTCTCACATCCCCACCTTCCCTCAATTCTCCTACCACCTACCTACACTCAGGGCATTTTTTTTTTACAATGGACAATTTACCTATCAACCCACAAGTCTTTGGCATGTGGGAGGAAACCGGAGCACCCAGAGGAAACCCACACGGTCACAGGGAGAACTTGCAAACTCCGCACAGGCAGGGCTCATAACCGAACCCGGGTCGCTGGAGCTGTGATACTAGCCACTGCGCCACCCTTCAGACTTTCCTGATAGTTATAACCTCTCAGTTCTGGAACCATCCTTGTAAACCTTTTTTTGCACCTTTTCCAGTGCCTTGATTTCTTTTTGTAATATGGAGACAAAAACTGTGCAACCATGGTTCAGTAGGTAACGCTCCCACCTCTGAATCACAAGGCCATGGAGTCTAAATCCTACTCCAGAGACTTATGCACAAATTCCAGACTGACACTCCTGGAACAGACGAGGGCTCTTTCCTCTAGAAAACAGAAGGCTGAGGAGTGACCTGATGGAGCTCTTTAAAATTATGATGGGTTTTGATAGGGTAGATGTGGAGAAGATGTTTCCATTTGTGTGGGAAGACTAAAACTAGGGGCTACAAATATAAGATAGTCACCAATAAATCCAATAGGGAATTCAGGAGAAACTTCTTTATACAAGGAGTGGCAAGAATGTGGAATTTGCTACCATATGGAGTGGTTGTGGCAAATAGTATAGATACATTTAAGGAGAAGCTGGATTAACACATGAGGGAGAAAGGAATAGAGGGATATGCTGGTAGAGTTCGATGACGAGGGATGGGAGGAGGCTCATAAAGACCTGTTGGGCCAAATGGCCTGTTTCTGTGCTATAAATATTTTTGCAATTCCATGTCAATCTTTCTGCTTTACTTTTCCCAAGAGTGGGGATCAGTTAGCTAGAGTGTGTTGCAGAAATACGCAAACAGTGTGTGTTTGATCCCTGTAACTGGCTGTGGTAGTTTGTGGAGGCCTGCCTGCTTGCCTTGCCCCACACTTGAGGAGTGGTGATGTTCAAGCTATACATTACCAACTCTCTCTCTCTGATGGAGATAGAGCCTATGGTCCTTTGGGACTACAGCTAGAACAACAACTTTTCATATGAACAGTTCCATTGAATGATGCCACAGCTTCCCTTCCCCACTAGGGTCAGGAAGCCCCCAGCATTTCCATTAGTTCTCCATCATTATATTTCTGACTGGAGAATGGTAAACCACCATGCAATTTCAGAGACATTCTTCCCCAAGGTTAGCTTATAGAATCATAGAAAGTTTAAGGCACAAAAAGAGGCCACTTGGCCCATCGTGTCTCTGTGCTGGCTGAAAAACGATCCACCAATTCTAATCCCACCTTCCAGCATTTGGTCCGTCGCCCTGCAGATTATGGCACTTGAGGTGCATATCCAAATTCCTTTTGAATGAGTTGAGGGTCTCTGCCTCAACTATCCTTTCAAGCGGTGGGTTCCAGACCCCCACCACCCTCTGGGTGAAAAAGTTCATCATCACCTCCCCTCTAATCTTTCTCCCAATCACTGTAAATCTATGCCCCATTGTCACTGACCACTCTGCTAAGGTGAATAGACCTTTCACCTCCACTCTATCCAGGCCCCTCAAAATTTTGTACATTTCAATCAGATCTCCCCTCAGCCTTCTCTGTTCCAAGGTGAACAACCCCAGCCTATCCAATCTTTCCTCATAGCTACATTTTTCCAGTCCTGGCAACATTCTCGTAATTCTCCTCTGTATCCTCTCTAGTGCAATTACATCCTTTCTGTAATGAGGTGACCAGAACTGCACACTGTACTCAAGTTGTGGCCTAACCAATGAGTTATACAGCGCTCTTGTATTCTATACCTCGACTAATAAAGAAAAGGATTCCATTTGCCTTCTTCACCACCTTATCAACCTGTCCTGCTACCTTTAAGGATCAGTGGACATTCACTCCAAGTTCCCTCACTTCCTCTAGACCTCTCAGTAGTCTCCCATTAATCGTGCATTCCTTTGCCTTGTTTGACCTCCCCAAATGCGTCACCTCACACTTCTCCAGGTTGAATTCCATTTACCACTTTTCTGCCCATCTGACCAGACCATCAATATCTTCCTGCAGCCTACAGCTATCCTCCTCGCTATCTACCACACGGCCAATCTTTGTGTCGTCCGCAAACTTCTTGATCATGCCCCCTACAGTTACGTCCAAATCGTTAATATATACCACAAAAAGCAAGGGACCCAATACTGAGCCCTGCGGAACGCCACTGGAAACAGCTCTCCAGCCGCAAAAACAGCTGTCAATAATTAACCTTTGTTTCCTGCCACTGAACCAATTTTGCATCCACCTTGCTGCATTTCCCTAGATCCGATGGGATTTTATTTTTTAAACCAGTCTGCCATGTGGGACCTTGTCAAAAGCCTTGCTAAAATCCATGTAGACCACATCAACTGCACTACCCTCATCTATCTTCCTTGTTACTTCTTCAAAAAATTTGATCAAGCGGTCAAACAAGATTTTCCCTTAACAAATCCATGCTGACTATTCTTGATTAACATGTGCCTTTCTAAGTGACAGTTTATCCTGTCTCTCAGAATACATTCCAATAATTTGCTCACTACTGAGGTTAGACTTACTGGCCTGTAATTATTCAGTCTATCCCTCGCTCCCTTTTTAAACAGAGCTACAATGTTAGCAGCTCTTCAGTCCTCCAGCATCACACCTTTTTTAAAAATTCATTCATGGGATGCGGGGATCACTGGCCAGGCCAGCATTTATTGCCCATCCCTAATTGCCCTTGAGAAGGTGGTGGTGAGCTGCCTTCTTGAACCGCTGCAATCCATGTGGCATCGGTACACCCACAGTGCTGTTAGGAAGGGAGTTCCAGGATTTTGACCCAGCGACAGTGAAGGAATGGCGATATAGTTCCAAGTCAGGATGGTGCGTGATTTGGAGCGGAACTTGCAGATGGTGGTGTTCCCATGTATTTGCTGCCCTTGTCCTTCTACTTGGTAGAGGTCACGGGTTTGGAAGATGCTGTCGAAGGAGCCTTGGTGCATTGCATCTTGTAGATGGTACACACTGCTGCCACTGTGCGTCAGTGGTGGAGGGAGTGAATGTTTGTAGATGGGGTGCCAATCAAGCAGGCTGCTTTGTCATAGAGTCATACAGCACTGAAACAGGCCTGTTGGCCCACTGAGTCTGTGCTGACCATCAACCACCCATTTATACTAATCCTACATTGATCCCATATTCCCTACCACATCCCCACAATTCTCCTACCACCTACCTACACTAGGGGCAATTTACAATGGCCAATTTACCTATCAACCTGCAGGTTTTTGGCTGTGGGAGGAAACTGGAGCTCCTGGCAGAAACCCACACAGTCACAGGGAGAACTTACAAACTCCGCACAGGCAGTACCCAGAACCAAACCCAGGTTGCTGGAGTTGTGAGGCTGCGGTGCTAACCACTGCGCCACTGTGCCGCCCTGGATAGTGTTGAGCTTCTTGAATGTTGTTGGAGCTGCACCCATCCAGGCAAGTGGAGAGTATTCCATCACACTCCTGACTTGTGCCTTGTAGATGGTGGACTGTATCCAGTGAAGACTGGAAGATGATGGTCAGACCTTCTGCTATTTCCTCTCTTGCTTCTTTCAGCAGCCGAGGGTACATTTCATCCTGCCCTGGTGATTTATCAACTTTCAAGGATGGTAATCCCATTAATACTTCCTCTCTCCCTATGTTTATCACCATCCAATGCTTCACACTCCTCCTCCTTAACTACAATATCTGCATTGCCCCTGTCTTTTGTGAAGATAGACGCAAAGCATTCATTAAGAACCATACCAACATCTTCCGCTTCTACACATAGGTTACCTTTTTGGTCTTTTATGGGCCCTACTCTCTCCTTAGTCATCCTCTTGCTCTTAATGTATTGATAAAACATCTTTGGGTTCACCTTGAATTTGCTTGCCAATATTCTTTCATGCCCACTCTTTGCCTTCCTAATTTCCTTTTTGATTTCACCCCTCCACTTTCTATACTCCTCTCAGCTCTCTGTAGTATTGAGTTCTCGGTGAATTGGATCTCCTGCACCATCCCATATTGTGATGTTATTACATCATGATGCCACACCAAAGCTAGTTTTCCACTTCTCGTGGTTGAATGGCTTCCTTGTGTGCTGCAGATTCTACAAATCACTGAATAATGAACAAGAGCAGGAATTCAGGCCACAATGTCCATTCCCTGGTCACTAACTCCAAACCTCTCCCTGGGAACGCCTTGAGACTGAACGAGAACCTATGCAACCTTGACTCAGAGATGAGCTGCCACACCTGCTCTATCAGCAAGACTGCCTATTTCCACTTCCATAACATTGCCCAACTATCCCCTTACCTCAGCTCATTTACTGCTGAAATTCTCATCCATGTCTCAGTTACCTCGAGACTCGACTATCCCAATGCTTTCCTGGCTGTTCTCCTCTCTTCCACCCTAAATAAACATGAGTTCATCAAAACTCTGTTGCCCGTAGCCAACTCACACCAAGTCCCGTTCATCCATCACCCATTGTTCTCACTGACCTACATTGGCTCCCAGTCCAGGTATGCCTCAATGTTAAAATGTATCCTTGTATTCATTTCCCACCCTAGGCCTCACCCCTCCCTATCTCTGTAACCTCCTCAGCTCTACAGCCCTTGTGATGTTATGTAGGGAAACACAGCAGTCAACTCACACAGCAAGATCCCTCAAATAGCAATGGGATAATGACCAGTTAATCTGTTTGAGTGATAAATACTGTTCTTCTTTGAAATGGTGCCATGGGATCTTTTACATGCACCTAAAAGAGCAGATGGAGGCTCAGTTTAACATCTCATCCAAAAGATGGGACCTCTGGCATTGCACAGGGAGTGTTAGCCAGGATTACACACTTAAAGCCTCTGGAGTGGGACTTGAATCCACAACTGGTCTGACAGAGAGGTAAGAATGCTGCCTACTGAGACACAGCTGATGGGCATTTACCTTTAAAACCACAAGGAGACCCCTAGCTATTTCAATACCTTCTGGCCAAGACCATAAACAACAGATCAGAACTGATCCACAGCAGACCCAGTTTTAGATCCCCAAACATTGAAACTCTCTCCAGTGTGTTGCGATGGAGATATCAGTATTTGTTGGAATTTCTCCAGGGGCTTTTTCTGGTTGCCTGTATTGTGTAATTGCATGTACTTTTAGCGCTGACACACATCATGTTACAATTCTTAAATTTTAAGTGGCTACTCACAGATGGCCTGAATCTGTTTTTGTTTAGTTTATACATCACTAATTGCTTCAGTTTGTTTTCAGATCCTTGATCTGTGCTGACCTGCAGAGAAACCACTTAATGCTTCCCCCAACCAATTCAGATGTAAGCGTAATCAAGAGCCCGAATAAACAAAAGCCTAGAGATGCAAGGTCATTTCATGTATTCATGGACTACACCACAATGATAAAACGGAAGTTAGCATTACCCTTTTCTTTTAACCCCTTTCTCCCCCATCAATTTTCCTCCATTCACTCCAAAATATGCTGAGGTGAATCAGTTGTGCTCGGGGAACAGCACTCACACCTGCTGAGTCAGGTTGTGGGTTTGAGTCCTACTCCAGAGAATTGAGCAGAAAATCGAGGCTGACACAGCAAGGGGAGTGCTACGCTGTCTTTTTTTTGGATGAGACGTTAAACTGAGGCCCTGTCCGTCTTCACAGGTGGATGTAGAAAATCCTATGGCACTATTTCAAAGAAGAGCAGGGGAGTGCTCCCTGGTGTCCTGGCTCAATATTAATGCCTCAACCATCACTATGAAAAGAGGTGGTCTGGCCATTATCACATTGCTGTTTGTGGGATCTTGCGGTTCACAAATTTGCGGCTGCGTTTCCCACATTATCACTTCAAAAGTACTTCATTGGCTGTGAAGCACTTCGGGGCTTCCTGAGGTCACAAAAGACGATATATAAATGCAAGTCTGTGCGTGCTGGCACAGGCAGCCATGAAGCATAGTCACTTGGATGAGATATTGGGAAGCGACTATTGGCAGGCTACTTGAGCAATGGAGTTTCACCATTGAGTTCAATTCCGTTGCCACCCGACATCCAAGCTTTCCAGTTGGGATCCCAGGTGCTGAGGTCAAGTGCGGGTTCTCGAACATTGCTGTATGTAAAACCCATCGATGTGACACAAGCCAGATTTGGACCTGAGCCTTAGTGGCTCAGTACCCCAACATGAGGTGCATTGACCCGTTGCATCGTTGGGTAGATCACTACTTTCCTATCCGTACCACTTCATGGACTCCTAATGACAATCTTTCGGCTGAAATAAGGGAACTTCTGTAAATCCTGGGAATGTTGAACATAGTTTGCTTGAATTCTGACCAATATTTACCTCCTAACCAACATTACTAAAATAGATTATACAGCCATTATCTCAGTGCTGCTTTTGGGAGCTTGCTGTGTGAAAATTGACTGCCATATTCCCCCACGGTGTTTGACTATTGTTCTTTATACAGTGAGTTGTGATCTGGAATGCACTGCCTGAAAGGGTGGTGGAAGCAGATTCAATAGTAACTTTAACCAAAAAGGAGTTGGATAAATATTTGAAGGGGAAAATATCGTAGGGCTAAGATGTAAGAGCAGGGGAGTGAGACTAATTGGATAGCTCTTTCAAAGAGCTGGCACATGCACAATGGGCCGAATAGCCTCCTTCTATGCTGCATCATTCTATGATGTCTTTATTGTGTCATGCAGACCCCCACATGCCAAGAATGAGGCATATTAATTGTGCCATCAAAACATTGATTTTAAACTGTTGCTGGAGTGAAGAAATTACTTGTTTGAAGATCACCAGACACTGGGCTGGAAGAATATTTGCAAACTAAGAGATGCTGCACGTGGAAACAAAGGACTCCAATTAACCCAAATGGATTTTGATCATCAGACCTTGAAGGTGTAAGGAAGTGCATTCCAAGGCCTGCTAAAATGATATAATCCACAAAGCCAGGACTGGTTAAACCAGCTGGTCACATGGCTGGCCGCCATTTCTGCCACCTCCAGCATGATGCCACTACCAGTCGCATCTTCCCCTCCCTTCCCCTGTCAGCATTCCGAAGGAATCGTTCCCTCCGCGACACCCTGGTCCACTCCTCCATTACCCCCACCACCTCGTCCCCGTCCCATGGCACCTTCCCTTGCAATCACAGGAGGTGTAATACCTGCCCATTTACCTCCTCTCTCCTCACTATCCCAAGCCCCAAACACTCCTTTCAGGTGAAGCAGCGATTTACTTGTACTTCTTTCAATGTAGTATACTGTATTCGCTGCTCACAGTGTGGTCTCCTCTACATTGGGGAGACCAAGCGCAGACTGGGTGACCGTTTTGCGGAACATCTCCGCTCAGTCCGCAAGCAGGACCCTGAGCTTCTGGTTGCTTGCCATTTCAACACTCCCCCCTGCTCTCATGCTCACATCTCTGTCCTGGAATTGCTGCAGTGTTCCAGTGAACATCAACACAAGCTCGAGGAACAGCATCTCATCTACCGATTAGGCACACTACAGCCTGACGGACTGAACATTGAGTTCAATAATTTCAGAGCATGACAGCCCCCCATTTTACTTTCATTTTTAGTTATTTTTTCGTTTTTACATTTTTTACAATCTTTTTTTTTGCATTTATTTCAGTTCATCTTAGTTTGTTCAGTTTGCTTACCCACTGTTTTTTTCAGGTTTGTACTTTCTGCTGTTCAGTATTCAGTGTATTAACACCTAATCTGTCCTAATGCTTTGTCTTTCAACACACCATTAACATATTGTTTGCCTTTGCTCCATGACCTTTTGGTCAGCTATGTGGCCTGGTCCAATCTAGACCTCCTTTGTTATCTCTTGCCCCACCCCCACCTCACTTGCTTATAACCTGTGACTTTTCTAATATTTGTCAGTTCCGAAGAAGGGTCACTGAACCGAAACGTTAACTCTGCTTCCCTTTCCACAGATGCTGCCCGACCTGTTGAGTGGTTCCAGCATTTCTTGTTTTTATTTTGGTCACATGACTAACTGGCCGGTGCAGGTTTTTTGAACTAGCCACAGGACAGTTTGAATTCAGAAGGCAGTTGGCAATTGAAGCTGGAACAAGGAAGCCTCTCTCCTGGCTCTCTCTCACCTTCTCCCAAGCCGCCAGACCCACGGAAGATACGTAAACCTCAAGAGAGAAAAGACTCCGACATCAAAACAAGTTGAAGCGTGCACTGGGCCCCAACGAATTGCAGGACATACCGGCAACCAAAGACTTCACATTGAACTCAAAGGACAGTAAATAACTAACAGATATTGCCTCAAACTTTTCCCCTTTATTCTTTTCTACATTTTCTGTCTCTATCTGCATGCTTGTTTATCTTGAATGCATGCTAGTGTGGTCACGTCACATATTCATAGACGTTAACCAGATTAGAGTTTAAGATTAATAAACTTCCACCTTTCTTGTTTAAATCTAAGGAAACCTGCCTGATTTCTTTACCTTACAATTGGAGCAGTGAACAAGGATTCACTGAGGGGGAACTAAAATCACGGTGTTTCTAAAATTTAAACCATGTTATGGTTAAACCAGGCAAAGGCTGAGACGGAACCCCTAGACCCCTTCTCGCCTGGTCGTCACAATTGGCTGAGAAGCGTTTTTGGATATCCTGAGGTCAGCAAACAACACCGGAAATCTTTCTATCTTATTTGAGTCGGTGTATTCAATTGCCAATAACACTCCCAGTAGAAGAAAGAAATTGCATTTATATAGCGCCTAACAGAAATGTGTGATCAAAGATATACCAAAGGATATATTCCAAGTGATTTGAGACATTCATTATTTGTTAAGATGCCGAAGAAACACGAGAGCAATCAGTTTAGCTTAATGAGTTATCCCATTAAAGTGATCTTGAAAATCATAATGGAGAGAAATAATAACACATTTCAAGCAGAAATTTGTGTAACACAGTCTGGATTTAGACCTGGAGTAGGAACAAGAGAAAGAATATTTATAGAGTGATAGAGAGATACAGCACTGAAACCGGCCCTTCAGCCCAATGAGTCCATGCCAACCATCAACCACCCAATAATATTAATCGTACATTAATCCCATTTCCCTCTCACATTCCCACCTTCCATCAATTCTCATACCACCTACCTACACTAGGGGCAATTTACAATGACCAATTTACCTATCAACCTGCAAGTCTTTGGCATGTGGGAGGAAACTGGAGCACCCGGCGAAAACCCACGCAGACACAGGGAGAACTTGCAAACTCTGCACAGGCAGTACCCAGAGCTGAACCTGGGTTGTTAGAACTGTGAGGCTGTGGTGCTAACCACTGCACCGCCCAAGAACCTAAGAACGAGCTTGGATAAATATCTAGCAGTAAACAAGAACATTTACAGATGCTTTATAGATTATGAAAAAGTGATCGATCATATTTATCACCAAAAGCTAATAATCAGGTCAGCCATGAATTTATTGATTGGCGGAGCAGGCTCGAAGGGCCGAGTGGCCTGCTCCTGCTCCTAATTCGCATGTTCGTATGCACATATGACGTGTTGCTGAAATGTGAATTGACAGTAAAGGTGTGAGATTTATCCAGAGCATGTATTGGGACCAAATAGTGAGCATCAGGCTAGAAGATGGACAATCAGATGTCTCAAGTGAAGAGAGGACTACGACAAGTCTGTGCGCTGTCGCCAAAATTATTCAATCTGTACACAGAACAAATATTCAGAGAATTAGATGTACTTCCAGGTGTAAATATTGGACATAAGAACATAACAAACCTGCAGCATGCTGAATACACAGTGCTATTTGCAGAATCAGCAATAGTAGCCTAGGCTAAAGGCCTGCTTAGGTTGGGAAAAAGAACCCGACCGGAACCCGACCGATCCACAGCGGACCCGAGCATGACCCAGCCTGAGTCCCTCCAATTTCGCCCTGAGCCCGACCCGACCATCCCTTTACTTACCTTCCAATTGGGAAGCTCCACGAAGCTGCAGCACATGTGTGATGATGTCACAGTGACATCACTTGCATCACTGCACAGACTCAGCTTCGTCCTGGACTCCCAGCTCAGGTACATTTTTTATTTTTTAATACTTACCGGCAGAGCACAGAATCACAGAACAATACAGTGCAGAAGAGGCCCTTCGGCCCATCGAGTCTGCACCGATGCATTAAAGACACCTGACCTGTCTACCTAATCCCATTTGCCAGCACTTGGCCCATAGCCTTGAATGTTATGACGTGCCAAGTGCTCATCCAGGTACTTTTTAAAGGATGTGAGGGAACCTGCCTCTATCACCCTCCCAGGCAGGGCATTCCAGACCGTCACCACCCTCTGGGTAAAAAAGTTCTTCCTCAAATCCGCCTTAAACCTCCCGCCCCTCACCTTAACCTTGTGACCCTTCGTAACTGACCCTTCAACTAAGGGGAACAGCTGCTCCCTATCCACCCTGTCCATGCCCCTCATAATCTTGTACACCTCGATCAGGTCACCCCTCAGTCTTCTCTGCTCCAGCGAAAACAACCCAAGCATATCCAACCTCTCTTCATAGCTTAAATGTTCCATCCCAGGCGACATCCTGGTGAATCGCCTCTGCACCCCTCCAATGCAATCACATCCTTCCTATAATGTGGCGACCAGAATTGCACACAGTACTCCAGCTTTGGCCTTACCAAAGTTCTGTACAACTCCAACATGACCTCCCTGCTTTTGTAATCTATGCCTTGATTGATAAAGGCAAGTGTCCCATATGCCTTTTTCACCACCCTATTAACCTGCCCTTCTGCCTTCAGAGATCTATGGACAAACACGCCAAGGTCACTTTGTTCCTCGGAACTTCCCAGTGTTAGGCCATTCATTGAATACTTCCGTGTCACATTACTCCTTCCAAAGTGTATCACCTCACACTTTCAGGGTTAAATTCCATCTGCCACTTTTCTGCCCATTTGACCATTCCGTCTATACCTTCCTGTAACCCAAGACACTCCACCTCACTGTTAACCACTCGGCCAATCTTTGTGTCATCCACGAACTTACTGATCCTACCCCCCCACATAGTCATCTATGTCGTTTATATAAATGACAAACAATAGGGGACCCAGCACAGATCCCTGTGGTACGCCACTGGACACTGGCTTCCAGTCACTAAAACAGCCATCTGTCATCACTCTCTGTCTCCTACAGCTAAGCCAATTTCGAATCCACCTTATCAAGTTACCCTGTATCCCATGTGCATTTGCTTTCTTGATAAGTCTCCCATGTGGGACCTTGTCAAAGGCTTTGCTGAAATCCATGTAAACTACATCAACTGCACTACCCTCATCTACACACCTGGTCACATGCTCAAAAAATTCAATCCAAATTGTTTGGCATGACCTCCCTCGGACAAAGCCATGCTGACTATTCCTAATCAAATTTTGCTTCTCCAAGTGAAGATAGATTCTCTCCTTCAGAATTTTCTCCAATAGTTTCCCTACCACTGACGTGAGACTCACGGGTCTGTAGTTCCCTGGCTTATCTCTATAATCTTTCTCAAATAGTGGGACCACATTAGCTGTTCTCCAGTCCTCTGGCACCTCCCCCGTGGCCGGAGAGGAATTAAAAATTTGGGTCAGAGCACTCACCGTGTGTGTCCAGTCCGACCCAAGCACGACCCGGACTTGGCCCGACCCAACCTGAGCCCGAAAGCCGGACCTGGAAGAGGGGCCCGATCCGACACATGTCGTCAGGTCCTGTCAGGTTCAGGTTGGGTAGCAGGCCTTTAGCCTAGGCATGGTTTTAGGGAGGTGCACACTTGCCTAACATCTGCTCCCCTCTCTCGACCTCATAGGCTGGTGTCTAGAGAAAGACAAAATCCTATACAACTGGGGCCTATTCGGTTGCAGGAGTTGCTGGAAGGTGCTAACCTGAGGGAAACACCAACCGCCTAATGGGAATCCACTCCAGATTTTGTCGGGTTTAGTCCCTTAGCCATTAGCTCTTGATGTTGTTGTTAATGATCATTTTGAATGGCGGAATGAGCTTGATGAGCCATATGGTCTACTCCTGCTCTATTTTTGTTTTAGAGATACAGCATTGAAACAGGCCCTTCGGCCCACCGAGTCTGTGCCGACCATCAACCACCCATTTATACTAATCCTACACTAATCCCATATTCCTACCACATCCCCACCTGTCCCTATATTTCCCTACCACCTACCTACACTAGGGGCAATTTATAATGGCCAATTGACCTATCAACCAGCAAGTCTTTTTGGCATGTGGGAGGAAACCGCAGCACCCGGAGGAAACCCACGCAGACACAGGGAGAACTTGCAAACTCCACACAGGCAGTACCCAGAACTGAACCCGGGTCGCTGGAGCTGTGAGGCTGCGGTGCTAACCACTGCGCCACTGTGCCGCCCTTTCTTGTGTTTCTGTGTGTTCTTGTGGAAGGAGTCATCGACAGTGCTATCAAGTGGCACTTGCTCAGCAGTAACCTGCTCCATTTGTGTTATGCCAGGGCCACTCAGCTCCTGACCTCATTACAGCCTTGGTCCAAACATGGACAAAAGAGCTGAACTCCAGTGGTTTTAGTCATACCTAGCACAAAGGAAGATGGTTGTGGTTGTTGCCGGTCAATCAGTCCCAGTACATCACTGCAGGAGTTCCTCAGGGTAGTGTCCTAGGACCAACCATCTTCAGCTGCTTCATCAATGACCCTTCTTCCATCATAAGATCAGAAGTGGGAACATTCACTGATGATTGCACAATGTTCAGCACCATTCGCAACTCCTCAGATGCAGCAAGACCTGGACAACATCCAGGCTTGGACTGATAAGTGGCAAGTAACATTCCCGGTACACAAGTGCCAGGCAATGACCATCTCAAACAAGAGAGAATCTAACCATCTCCCCTTGATGTTCAATGGCATTACCATCACTGTATCCCCCACTATCAATATCCTGGGGGTTACCATTGACCAGAAACAGAACTGGACCAGCCATATAAACGCTGCAGCTACAAGAGCAAGTTAGAGGCTGGGAATTCTGTGGCGAGTAACTCATCTCCTGTCTCCCTAGTGCCTGTCCACCATCTACAAGGCACAAGTCAGAAGTGTGGTGGAATACTCTCCACTTGCCTGGATGGATGCAGCTCCAACAAAACGCAAGAAGCTCGACACCATCCAGGAGAAAGCAACCCGCTTGATTGGCACCCTATCCACCACCTTCAACATTCACTCTCTTTACCACTGAAGCACAGTGGCAGCAGTGTGTACCATCTATAAGATGCACTGCAGCAACTCACCATGGCTCCTTCGACAGCACCTTCCAAACCCGTGACCTCCACCACCTAGAAGGACAAGGAGAGCAGATGCATGGGAACATCATCACCTGCAAGTTCCCCTCCAGGCCACACACCATCCTTAGTTGGAACAATATCGCCGTTCCTTCACAGTCGCTGGGTCAGAATCCTGGAACTCCCTTCCTAATAGCACTGTTGGTGTACCCTGCATCGTATGGACTGCAGCAGTTCAAGAAGGCAGCTCACCACCACTTTCTCAAGGACAATTAGGGATGGGAAATAAATGCTGGACTAGGCAGCGATGTCCACATTCCATGAACGAATAAAAAAACGATAAGTTTGTCTATTTAGGACAAATGATAACAGAAGATGGTAGATAAGATGTCAAAGTCAGAAGAAGGCTAGAGATAGCCAGAAGTAATTTTGTGAAGATGAAGATGTGTTAACAACAAGAAAGCTCAAGATTTTAACAAGAAAAAAACTCATGAGATGCTACATTCTATCCACTTTCTTGTAAGCCTCAGAAACCTGGACAATAAGTAAAGATCGGCAGAAGAAAATAGAGGCCTGTGAAATGTGGATGCTAAGACGTATGCTTAAAATTCCTTGTACGGACCATAAGACAAAAGAAGAGGTCCTTGAAATTGCAAGAGCAAAAAGAACTCTAAAAAGTTACATCCAGAAAAGAAAATGTCAGTATTTCAGCCACTTGATCACAGCTGAAAAGCTACAGAGATCGCTTCTAGAGGGCAAAGTGGAGGGCAGCAGAAAGAGGGGTCGACTTAGGCATAGTTAGATGACAGACGTCACAGAGCAGATGCAGACTAGCTACAGTGGATGTGTGAGGATGGCACAAGATAGACAAGCGTGACATACCATGACCGCAGCTCCCCTGGTAGGAGTAGCTACAAGCAGCGGCAACACGTTTCACAACTTCAGAACATCTCAAAGTGCTTTACAGCCAATTAAGTACTGTCACTGATGTAACATAGGAAAGGTGGCAGCCAATTTGCACGCAGCAAGCTACCACAAACAGCAATTTGATAATGACCAGATAATCTGTTTTTAGTGATGTTGATTGAGGCATAAATATTGGCCCAGACACCGGGGAGAACTCCCCTGCTCTTCTTTAAAACAATGTCGTGGGATCTTTTACAGCCACCTGAGAGGGAAGACGAGGCCTCAATTTAACGTTTCATTTGAAAGACGGCACCTCTGGCAGTGCAGCATCCCCCAGTACTGGCACTGGGTGCATCAGGTCCTGGATTTTGTGCTCATACAGAGTGGGGCTTCATACTCACAACCCTTTGATTCAAAGTTGAGAGTAGCACCACCAAGCCACAGCTGACACCAAATCAGGAAGTGGGGGGTGCGGGGGGCGCAACCAGCAGATCTTCCAGACGAACGTCTCCCTGACTAATTCTGCCCGTCTCTAATGCTTCAATTCAGGGAGTACCAGGGAGGAACATCCCTGATTCTCTTATCATCAGAAATGCCACAGAGTCCAGTTGTATTGAGCAGGTGTTGCCACCAGAGGCCAGGCTATAGCCATTTAAAGCTGACAGTTACCCGTGCTTTGAAAGTTGCTCTAAAGTTGTTGATCTTTACTTGCGGTTTCTTTGATTGTTTTTTAAAAAATAGTTTTTTTTTCAGTTGCTTTTTTATTGAGATTTTTGTGCTGATCAGGGTCAAGCTGTACACAGGGTTAAAGGTCCCTCAACCTGTGGGTTTTGTGGGGTGGTTCTTATGTTGCAGACTAGTACTACAGAGGGCTGGACTTTTAATGAATACAACTGTGGCTCAAATCCCCCCATTGCAGTTTAAGAATTTGAATTCAGTTTTTAAAATTCTGCTAATGTAAAGGCTAGTGTCAGCACAGGGTGGGAAGTGGTGCTTCACAGGGTTTGATGCTGGGACCACTGTGTCCATTATTTATGCAAACGATTTGAGTTTGCAGAGAACACCAAATTGCTTCGACAACTCTTGAAAACCAATGTCCCCACCCCACCCCGGATCCTTCTACCCTTTCCCTTTCCTCTGACACCATCCCTGCTTGTAATCGCACCCTTGCGATCCAGAGCTGTCCAATTTTCCCACTCCCCCTGCTTCATCCCCCATAGCCCTGCAAATGTTTTTCTTTTCAAGTATTTATCCAATTGCCTTTTGAAAGTTACTATTGAATCTGCTTCCACTGCCCTTTCAGACAGCGCGTTCCAGATCACAACAACTCACTGCGTAAAAGTCATTTTTCCTCATCTCCTCTCTGGTTCTTTGGCCAATTATTTTAAATCTGTGTCCTCTGGTTACTGACCATCCTGCCAGCAGAAACAGTTTCTCCTTATTTACTCTATTGAAAGCTTTTGTAATTTTGAATACCTCTATTAAATCTCCCCTTTCTTGGCTCTAAGGAGAACATCCCCAACTTTTCCAGTCTCAACTCTGGTACCATTCTAATAAATCTCCTCTGCACCCTCTCCAAGGCCTTGACATCTTTCTTCAAGTGTGGTGCCCAGAATTGGACACAATACTCCAGCTGAGTCCTAGCAAGTGATTTATAAAGTTTTAACGTAACCTCGTGCTGGGAGAAAACAAACTCAATAAATAAAAGGTGTCTCACAGCCACGAGAAATAGAACAAAAACACAACTGCAAGTCCGAACAGTTGAGATTCAATGCTCTCTCTGTTTTCCCCTGAGATACCAGTAAGAGGTCACTTGATACTCACATGAATGGGAAAGTAGTCCCGAAAGTGGTTCCATAATCTTAAACTGCGGAGGAAGCGAGAACGGCGGCCTCCTCTGTAGGGCTTGTGGCGGTCCCAGTACCACCATGTTACGTACAGCACGGGCACGAACCAGAAGCGAGTGAAGAGGAGGATGATGGAGAGCACGACACAGCACTGAGCTGTGGAGTAAGGAAAGAAACATGACAGTAACATCTACAAAATAGGCGCTGAAATTAACCCCCCGTACCGGCAAATCTTTGTGGCACAGCTCATGTTCGGGTGGCAAACTGTTGATATATAAGATGGCAACAGTATTGGGAGAGAACCTTCAGAAACTCACTCCACAGTACTGCTTGCAGGAAGGCATGTGTGCATCTGTGAGTGTGTGTATACATACGTGTGTGAGCATTTGTATGCATGTGAGCATGTGTGTGTTCATGTGAGTGTGTGAGCGTGTGTGCTCTCGTATGAGTGTACGTGTGAGCGTGTGTTTTTACATGACTGTGTGTATGCATGTGAGCACGTGTGTGTTACTGATGCTATGTACTATATTAAAAGTAACAAGCTGTACTATTCAGCAGCTTAATTTGACCTCACAATCTCTCAAAACATCAAACTCCCAAAGAATTATTCTGAAAGTGCACTCACTGCCGTTATTTACTGAACTAATTTGCACACAGCAAGATCCCACAAATGGCCAGTTAATCCGCTTTTAATATTGTTGGTTGAGAGAGGAATGTTAGTCAGGACTTGAGGAGGATTCTTCTTCCAATGGTGCTATGGGATCTTTAACATTTACCTTAACAGGAAGAAGGGATCTTGCTTTAGCATCTCATCCAAAAGTTAACACCTCCAACTATGCAGCACTCCCCCAACACAGCACGGAAGCGTCCACCTGGATGATGTGCACAAGACCCAGAATGGGGCTTGAATCCCTAACCTACTAAAAGAGGCAAGACAAGTACGAACAAGTCAACTATTCAGTACAGTGCTGAATGGTTCCAGGGTTTTAACCTGAAGATATATGAGACTCATCTTCCAAAATCATCACCAAAGTATCAGAACTCTACGTTGAGAGAAAATCTGTGTGTATTTAAATCAACAATATCCTTCATCTCTGGAATACAAACATATGAATTAGGAACAATAGGCTACTCGGCCCCTCAAGCCTCCTGTGCCATTCAATAAGATTGTGCCTGATCTGATTGGATCCCTCAACTCCACATTCCTGCTTACCCCCAATAACTTTCCACCCCCTTGCTTATCAAGAATCTATCTACATCTGCTTTAAAAATATTCAAAGACTCTGCTTCCACCTCCTTTTGAGGAAGAGAATTCCAAAGATTCATGACCATCAGAGAAAAAAACTTCTGCTCATTTCTGTCTTAAATGGGTGACCCCTTATTTTTAAATAGTCATAGAGTCAGACAGTACTGAAACAGGCCCTTTGGCCCACTGAGTCTGTGCCAACCATCAACCACCCATTTATACTAATCCTACATTAATCCCATACTCCCTACCACATCCCCACAATTCTCCTACCACCTACCTACACTAGGGGCAATTTACAATCGCCTATTTACTGATCAACCTGCAAGTCTTTGGCTGTGGGAGGAAACCGGAGCACCCGGCAGAAATCCATGAGGCCACAGGGAGAACTTGCAAACTCCGCACAGGCAGTACCCAGAACTGAACTTGGGTTGCTGGAGCTGTGAAGCTGCAATGCTAACCACTGTGCCACTGTGCTGCCCCCTAGTGACTTCTAGTTCTAGATTCTTCCACAAGAGGAAACATCCTTTCCACTTCCACCCTGTCAAGACCCCTCAGAATCTTATATGTTTCATGTCTTACCAACTTAACAGAATTCTTTGAGGAAGTGACAAAGTTGATTGATGAGGGAAGGGCTGTAGATGTCATGTACATGGACTTCAGTAAGGAGTTTGATAAGGTTCCCCATGGTAGGCTGATGGAGAAAGTGAAGGCGCATGGGGTCCAGGGTGCACTAGCTAGATGGATAAAGAATTGGCTGGGCAACAGGAGACAGAGAGTAGCAGTGAAAGGGAGTTTCTCAAAATGGAGACGTGTGACCAGTGGTGTTCCACAGGGATCCGTGCTGGGACCACTGTTGTTTGTGATATACATAAATGATTTGGAGGAAAGTATATGTGGCCTGATTAGCAAGTTTGCAGATGACACTAAGATTGGTGGAGTAGCAGATAGTGAAGGGGATTGTCAGAGAATACAGCAGAATATAGATAGATTGGAGAGTTGGGCAGAGAAATGGCAGATGGAGTTCAATCAGGACAAATGCGAGGTGATGCATTTTGGAAGATCCAATTCAAGAGTGAACTATACAGTAAATGGAAAAGTCCTGGGGAAAATTGATGTACAGAGAGATTTGGGTGTTCAGGTCCATTGTTCCCTGAAGGTGGCAACGCAGGTCAATAGAGTGGTCAAGAAGGCATACGGCATGCTTTCCTTCATCGGACGGGGTATTGAGTACAAGAGTTGGCAGGTCATGTTACAGTTGTATAGGACTTTGGTTCGGCCACATTTGGAATACTGCGTGCAGTTCTGGTCGCCACATTACCAAAAGGATGTGGATGCTTTGGAGAGGGTGCAGAGGAGGTTCACCAGGATGTTGCCTGGTATGGAGGGTGCTAGCTATGAAGAGAGGTTGAGTAGATTAGGATTATTTTCATTAGAAAGACGGAGGTTGAGGGGGGACCTGATTGAGGTGTACAAAATCATGAGAGGTATAGACAGGGTGGATAGCAAGAGGCTTTTTCCCAGAGTGGGGGTTTCAATTACTAGGGGTCACGAGTTCAAAGTGAGAGGGGAAAAGTTTAGGGGGGATATGCGTGGAAAGTTCTTTACGCAGAGGGTGGTGGGTGCCTGGAACGCGTTGCCAGCAGAGGTGGTAGACGCGGGGACGATAGCGTCTTTTAAGATGTATCTAGACAGATACATGAATGGGCAGGAAGTAAAGAGATACAGACCCTTAGAAAATACCCATTCCAGGTATTAGTCTAGTAAATCTTCTCTGAACTGCCTCCAATGCATTTACATCCTTCCTTAAATAAGGAGACCAATACTGTACACAGTACTCCAGATGTAGTCTCACCAATGCCCTGTATAACTGAAGCACAACCTCCCTACTTTTGTTTTCAATTCTCCTCTCAATAAACGATAACATTCTATTAGCTTTCCTAATAACGTGCTGTGCCTGCATACTAACCTTTTGTGATTCATACACTAGAACACCCAGATCCCTCTGCATCTCAGAGCGCCGCAATCTCTCACCATTTAGATAATATGCTTCTTTTTTATTCTTCCTGCCAAAGTGGACAATTTCTCACTTTCCCATATTATACTCCATTTGCCAGGTCTTTGCCCACTCACTTAACCTATCTATATCCTTTTGCAGCCTTCTTATGTTCTCTTCACAACTTATTTTACTGCCTATTTTTGTGTCACCAGCAAATTTAGCAACCATACCTTTGGTTCCTTCATCTAAGTCATTTATATAAATTGTAAAAAGTTGAGGCCCCAGCAAAGATCCCTGTGGCACACCACTCGTTACATCTTGCCAACCAGAAAATGACCCATTTATGCCTACTCTCTGTTTCCTGTTAGCTAGCCAATCTCCTATCCATGCCAATATGTTAACCCCTACACCATAAGCTTTTATTTTCCGCAATAACCTGTGATGTGGCACCTTATCAACTGCCTTCTGGAAATCTAAGTACAGTACATCCACTAGTTCCCTTTATCCACAGCACATGTTACTTCTTCAAAGAACTCCAATAAAGAAGTTAATAAATTGGTTAAACATGGATTCAAAGTTATCCATTGCCTGAGGCTGAACAAGACAGTTTGCAACTTGGTGCATTTAATTTTGAGCGGAGCTTCTGACCAAATATCTGCTCCATCACCCATCCACAACCCTGTCTCAGCTGAACCCCCCATGCATGCTTTTGTTACCTTTAGACTTGACTATTCCAATGCACTCCTAGACAGCCTCTCATTGTCCACTCTTCATAAACTTCAACTCAATTAAAACTCTGCTGCCTGCCTCCTAACTCACACTATGTCCTGTTGACCTGTGATCGCTGACCTAAATTGGCTCCTGGTCCAGCAACACTTCGATTTTAAAACTCACATCCTTGTTTTCAAATCCTTCCATGACCTCACTCGCTCCCTATCTCTGTAACCTCCTCCAGCCCCACAACCCTCTGAGATTTCTGCACCTCTCCAATTCTGCCCTCTTGAGCATCCCTCAGTTTCCTTCCCTCCATCACTGGTGGCTGTGCCTTCAGTTGTCTAGGTCTTAAACTCAGGAATTACCTCCCTAAACCTCTCTGCCTCTCTTCCCTCCTTTAAGATGATACTTAAAGCCTACCTGTTTGACCAAGCTTTTGATCATTTGTCCTAATATCTGCTTATGTGACTCAGTGTCAAATTTAGTTTGATAACACTCCTATAAAGTGCCTTGGGACTGGAGAATTGCAGGTGTTACACCAATGGTCAAAAAAGGGTGTAAGGACAAGCCCAGCAACTACAGACCAGTCAGTTTAACCTTGGTGGTGGGAAAGCTTTTAGAAACGATAATTTGGGACAAAATGTGGATTAATTGAGGAAAGCCAGCATGGATTTCTGAAGGGCGAATTGTGTTTAACTAACTTGTATGATTTTTTTGACAAGGTAACAGAAAGGGTTGATGAGGGTAATGCAGTTGATGTGGTGTACATGGACTTCCAAAAGGCATATATAAAAGCAAAATGCTGCAGATGCTGGAAATCTGAAATAAAAACAGAAAACGCTGGAAATACTCAGCAGGTCTGGCAGCATCTGTGGAGAGAGAAGCAGAGTTAACGTTTCAGGTCGATAACCTTTCATCAGAACCCTTTCACAGACCTGTAACGTTAACTCTGTTTCTCTCTCCACAGATGCTGCCAGACCTGCTGAGTATTTCCAGCACTTTCTATTTTATTTCAGATTTCCTAATGGCGTTTGATAAAGTGCCACAGTACAGGCTTGTCAGGAAAGTTAAAGTCCATGGAATAAATGGGACAGTAGCAGCAAGGATATGAAACTGGCTGAGTGACAGCAAACAGAGAGTAGTGATAAACGGTTGTTTTACAGACTGGAGGAAGGTTTATAGTGGGGTTCTCCAGGGGTCTCCTTCTGTGCTGTAACCATTCTATCATTCTATGATAATTGCAAGTTGTTGTTGGGTTGAAGGATCAAACTGTAGCAAGGGTTATGGAGCAAAGATGGGTAAATGGACTTAAGGCACAGATCTGCCATGATCTAATATAATATTGGGGCAGGCTCGAGGCCAGAATGCCTCCTCTGACTCCTGTTCATGAAACCCAGTGACTAGCGTCGCATGCTCCTAATAAGTCTGGCCGTTATCATTGCTGTTTGTGGGCACTTGCTGTGTATAAATTGGTTGCCATGTTTCCTTGCATTAGAGGCATGATGATACTTCAACAAAGCACTTCATTGGCTTTAAAGTGCTTTGGGTCGCACTGACGCTTTGAAAGGCACTATAGGAATGCACGTCTTTCTCAAATTGTAGATTATTAGCAAATAGCCATACTTCCATATAATATTGGCAAAACCAGGGACTGATCCTTTTAGCATGATTTCCGCCAGCTGTTAATTGTATGGAGGTGACTAAAGTACATTATTGCTGAGGTGTGGCCTTTCAGAAAGCCTGGGTTTTGTTTGGCTTATTTACAAACCTTACGAATGTCGCAGTCTAAAGGCTGTAGACACACTTCCACTTCTGTGTGGATCTGGAGCGGGTTTTACTTTTTGAGTTTGTCGACACATGAGCAGCAGTTGTAATTCAGGAAATCACCAAAGAAAGTTTCAGCTTCCAGATGAGAGGCTACAAACACCGAGTGCACAGTTAACCCCAGGCTGAATGCAAGATGAGAGATGCAGAAGTCAAGACTCACTTACCAAGAGCAAGGAAGGAGAAGACCCACAGTAAAACAGCTGCTGTCTGCACACGGCGACGGAATGGGATCCTTAAAGGGGCAAAATCAATGTGCATCCTGACGCCCCCAAGAAGTTTATTTCAACGCACGGGATCCAGGAGAGAAATCAGTGAGATTGAGTCAGACCCGAGTGCAAAGTCTTCCCGCACACAGTGCACTTTAAACAAGGCTTGTTATGTGTTGCAAAAGAGCCATAACAGATAATGTGTTTTTAATTGTTATGTAGAGACAGAGGAGCCAAAGGTTAATCGAGTTTGTCTTGCCCTCATCGACAGAGATCAAGTGTCACTTGGAAAGGTTTATGGTCATTTTGGCAGTTGGTGTTTTGTGCGTTAAGCTGTTACTTTCTGGTTGCTGTTTCAACAGTTGTAAGTAATGGTTGGGACTGTTTGCAAGGCAGAGATGCAGACCTGTAAGATTGATACAATCTACTTCAGGTAAAGAGCAGTCTTATGGGAGTGATATTGGACTATCGTGATAATATAGAGCAGGAGTTCTCACCTTTTTTGCTTCTGAGGTCCCCCCCCCCCCCCCTTCCCCCCCACAAATGTTATAAAAATTCCACAGACTCACTGTAACACAATACCAGTATTTTTTAATCTATAAAAATTAGTTATACAATTAAATATATAAATTGATTCTTTTTGTTTTATTCCTTCTTTCTTTTGGGCCTCCTTGTCTCGAGAGACAATGGATACGCGCCTGGAGGTGGTCAGTGCTTTGTGAAGCAGCGCCTGGAGTGGCTATAAAGGCCAATTCTGGAGTGACAGGCTCTTCCACAGGTGCTGCAGAGAAATTTGTTTGTTGGGGCTGTTGCACAGTTGGCTCTCCCCTTGCGCCTCTGTCTTTTTTCCTGCCAACTACTAAGTCTCTTCGACTCGCCACAATTTAGCCCTGTCTTTATGGCTGCCTGCCAGCTCTGGCGAATGCTGGCAACTGACTCCCACGACTTGTGATCAATGTCACACGATTTCATGTCGCGTTTGCAGACGTCTTTATAACGGAGACCTTTATTTACTTAATGTGAATCTTGGTGCTGGGCACCAGACCAAGGCTTGGGCAAGGGGAATGGACAGTAGGTGACGGGTGCAGTGATGTGTTGCAGCCTTGTTGCTCCTGTTGCTGAATTGAGTGGTCGTGATGATCAAACCTGGATTTAAAACTCATTAGCGAGAGAGGAGTGTAGGCAGATTGCACAAGGCCTCCATTCTACACTAGCGCTGGTTATTTTTGGCTGGCCCCTTGAAACCTTCTCGCAGACCCCTGCGGACCACTAGTTGAGATACCCCTGATATATGACATTTCTAACAAAGGTTAGAAAGGTAAGAAAGTTTAAAGTAAACATGTTGGATTATCACACAGCACAATCCATTTAAAGTGATTTCGCATGTCAAAGGCTGGGGAAGCGGGGAAAGAGAAAGGGATGGAAGGTGGAAAGGTTGAGAGGAATTTGATAGAGGTGTTCAAAATCATGAAGGGTTTAGACAGAGTAGATAGAAACTGCTCCCATGTTGGAAGGGTCAAGAACCAGAGGACACCGAGTTAAGGTGATTGGCAAAAGAAGCAATGGCAACATGAGGAAGAATTTTTTTACGCAGTGAGTGGTTAGGATCTGGAATGCACTGCCTGGGAATGTGGTGGAGGTAGATTCAATCATGGGTTTCCAAAAGGAATTGGTTAAGCACCTGAAAGAAAAATAGTTGCAGGGCTATGGGGAAAGAATGGGAGAGTGGGACTGAGTTGCTCTTGCAGAAAGTCAGTATGGACACGTGCTGTAACCATTCTATGATTCTTTGATTCTAACGAGGGAAATGGGGAGAAAGCGGGAAGGAGAAGGAGAACGTGTGGGGGATATTGGTTTACAGTTTTTCCTCCTCGGGTACTGTCCTCACCATCTCCAAATCTTCTGTCATCAACACCCTGATCTTGACCCCTCTGTCCTTGCAAAGTAACACCCTATCTCCAACCTCCCTTTCCTCTCCAAAGTCCTTGAACGTGTTGTTGCTTCCCAAATCTGTACCCACCTTTTCCACAACTCCAGTTTGAATCCCTTCAATCAAGTATCTGCTCTTTACTTAGCATTGAAACAGCCCCTATCAAAGTCACAAATGGCATCCCAAGTGACTGTAATCACAGTAAACTATCCTTCTTGACCTGATTGACCAGAACATCCTCCTCTAATGCCTCTCCTCTGTTGTCCAGCTGAGTAGGACTGCCCTCGCCTGGTTCCATTCTTCATTCCTAGACGGATAACCACCGGCATAATCACCGGCTCCGACACTGCTACCTCTGACGTCTTCCAACAATCGATCCTTGTTCCCTTTCTGTTTCTCATCAACATTATATCCCTCAGTGACATCATCCAAAAACACAACGCCAGGTTCCACACAACACCCAGCTCTACCTCACCCATCACTGCTCTCGATCGCGCCACTGTTTCTGATTTGTCACGCTGCTGGTCTGACATCCAGTACTGAATCAGCAGAAATTTCCTCCAATTAAATATTGGGAAGACCAAAGCCAATATCTTGAATTCTCACCACAAACGTTATTCCACAGCCACTAACTGTCTGGTCACCTGGATGATGGAACAGGCTCAAGGGACTAAATGGCCGACTCATGTTCCTGTGTTCTTGTGTTCAATGCTTTGACTCCCTAAAGCTTCCCACCTCTCTCGCCTCCCTTTGAGTCACTCCTTAAAGCCTACTTCTTTAGCCAAGCTTTTGATCTCCTTATGTGACTCAGTGTCGAATAATTGCTCCTGTGAAGCAGCTTGGGATGTTTTACTACCTTAAAGGCGCTATACAAATGCAAATTATTGTCATTTGAAGGGAGGGAGTCGTGGCAGATGGGACCATGGTTTACCGTTTAACTTGAAAGCTGGCACCTCCAACAAGGTAACACTCCCTCAGTACTGAACTGAAGTATCAGCCTGGATTTTGGGTTGCCGTCAATTTAGATTAGCAAAGAGACATTCATTCAGTCACCCAGGAATGCAGTTGGTCCCTGACCCATGAGATGAAATGGCAGTGATTGCATACACACTCATTCCACTGAAATGTTTTTTAATAATGGTCTGTATGTAGTGGGAATTCCATATTAGGTTAGATTAGATTAGATTAGATTAGATTAGAGATACAGCACTGAAACAGGCCCTTCGGCCCACCGAGTCTGTGACGAACATCAACCACCCATTTATACTAATCCTACACTAATCCCATATTCCTACCAAACATCCCCACCTGTTCCTATATTTCCCTACCACCTACCTATACTAGTGACAATTTATAATGGCCAATTTACCCATCAACCTGCAAGTCTTTTGGCTTGTGGGAGGAAACCGGAGCACCCGGAGAAAACCCACGCAGACACAGGGAGAACTTGCAAACTCCACACAGGCAGTACCAGGAATCGAACCCGGGTCCCTGGAGCTGTGAGGCTGCGGTGCTAACCACTGTGCCACTGTGCCGCCCTATTGATGGTTTGTGAATACAAAGACCAATTTCCTGCAAAAAAATCAGAGGTCAAAATTGATGTTGTGTAAGACCAGATTTAAGTTAGATGTCATGAGATGGTTCTTTTCCTGGAGAATCGTGAACCTCTGGAACAGTCTGCCAGCTCTTGCGGTGCACGGCAATTCACTGAATTCCTTCAAGTGAGAGCGGGACCTGTTCTCCTGGGGTGGAGATAACCTCTTACAAAAGGGTAGGTACTGTATTCGAAGCAAAACAGATGAACTGAGAGCGCAAATAGAAATAAATAAGTATGATCTGATAGCCATTACAGAGACATGGCTGCAGGACAACTTAGATTGGGAATATTCAAGGATACATGGCATTTAGGAAGGACAGGAATCTAGGAAAAGGTGGAGGGGTAGCTCTGTTAATTAATGATGGTATTAGTGCAATAGAGAAAGTTGACCTACGTTCAGGAGACCAGGATGTAGAAGCAGTTTGGGTAGAGATGAGAAATCATAAAGGCAAGAAGTCACTTGTGGGAGCGGTGTACAGGCCACCTAACATTAACCACACTGTAGGATGGGGTATAAAGAAAGAAAAGTACAGTGACAATTATGGGGGATTTTAACCTACATATAAACTGGAAAAATCAGATGGGCAGAGGTAGCCTAGATGAGGAGTACATAGAATGTTTTTGGGATAATTTCTTGGAACAATATATTCTGGAGCCAACCAGAGAGCAGGCTATACTAGATCTGGTATTGTGCAACAAGATAGGATTAATTAATGACCTCTTGTTAAGGTGCCCCTAGGTAGCAGTGATCATAATATGATGGAATTTTATATTCAGTTTGAGGGACAGAAGAGTGGGTCCAAGACTAGTATTTTAAACTGAAATAAGGGCAATTATGAGGGCATGAAAGTAGAGCTAGTTAAAGTGAACTGGCAAATCAGGTTAAGGGATAGGACAATAGGGATGCAGTGGCAGACAGTTAAGGGGATATTTCAGAATACACAGAATAGATACATTTCAACAGGAAAGAAAAATTCCAAGAGTGGGACCCATCATCTGTATGAACTGAAACAGTTAAAGGTAGTATCAAACTTAAAGAAAAAGCCTATAATTGCGCAAAGATGGAAGGCAGGTCAGTAGGTTGGACAGAATATAAAAAATAGCAAAGAAGGACTAAAAGATTGATAAGGGAGGTAAAATTAGAGTACGAGAGAAAGCTAGCTAGAAATATAAAGACAGATAGTAAGAGTGTCTATAGATATTTAAAAAAGAAAAGTTAACAAAGTGAGCATTGGTCCTATCGAAAGTGAATCTGGGGAATTAATAATGGATAATAAGGAGATGGCAGGTGAATTGAACAAATATTTTGCATCAGTCTTCACTATTGAGGATACAAATAACATCCCAGTATTAGCTGTAAGTCAGGAAATGGAAGGGAGGGATGAACGCAAGAAAATTATAATCACCAGGGAAGTGGTACTGAACAAATTGTTGGAGCTGTGGGCTGACAAGTCCTTGGGTCCTGATGGACTTCATCCTAGGGTCTTAAAAGAAGTGGCTAGTGAGATAGTTGATGTGTTATTTTAATTTTCCAAAATTCCCTAGATTTGGGGAAGGTTCCGTTAGATTGGAAAATAGCGAATGTAACTCCTTTCTACAAAAAGGGAGGCAAACAGAAAGCAAGAAACTACAGGCCAGTTAGCTTAACATCCATCTTAGGGAAAATGTACTAAAGACGTTATTGCAGAGCATTTAGAAAAATTCAAGGTAATGAGGCAGAGTCAACATGGTTTTGTGAAAGGGAAATCATGTTTAACCAATTTATTGTAGTTATTTGAGGGAGTTACATGTGCTGTGGATAAAAGGGGAACTGGTGGATGTACTGTACTTAGATTTCCAGAAGGCATTTGATAAGGTGCCACATCAAAGGTTAATGCAGAAAATAAAAGCTCATGGTGTACGAGGTAACATATTGGCATGGATAGAAAATTGGTTAATTAACTGGAAACACAGAGTAGGCATAAATGGGTCATTTTCTGGTTGGCAAGATGTAACAAGTGGTGTGCCACAGGGATCTGTGCTGGGGCCTCAACTTTTTACAATTTATAGAAATGACTTAAATGAAGGGACTGAAGGTATGGTTATTAAATTTGCTGATGACACAAAGAAAGGTAGGAAAAGTAACTTGTGAAGAGGACATAAGGGGGCTGCAAAGGGATATAGATAGATTAAGTTGAGTGGGCAAAGACCCGGCAAATGGAGTATAATGTGGGAAAGTGTGAAATTGTCCACTTTGGCAGGAAGAATAAAAATGAATCATATTATCTAAATGGTGAGAGATTGCGGAGCTCTGAGATACAGAGGGATCTGGGTGTCCTAGTGCATGAATCGCAAAAGGTTAGTATGCAGGTACAGCACGTAATTAGAAAAGCTAATAGAATGTTATCATTTATTGAGAGGAGAATTGAATACAAAAGTAGAGAGGTTATGCTTCAGTTATACAGGGCATTGGTGAGACCACATCTGGAGTACTGTGTACAGTATTGGTCTCCTTATTTAAGGAAGGATGTAAATGCATTGGAGGCAGTACAGAGAAGATTTACTAGACTAATACCTGGAATGGGCGGGCTGTCTTATGAGGAAAGATTGAATAGGCTAGGCTTGTATCCCCATAACATGGAGTTTAGAAGAGTAAGAGGCAACTTGATTGAAACATATAAGATCCTGAGGGGTCTTGACAGGGTGGATGTGGAAAGGATGTTTCTCACTGTGGGAGAATCTAGAACGAGGGGTCACTGTTTAAAAATAAGGGGTCGCCCATTTAAGACAGAAATGAGGAGAAATTTTTTCTCAGAGGGTGGTGAGTCTTTGGAATTTTCTTCCTCAAAAGGCAGTGGAAGCAGAGTCTTTGAATATTTTTGAGGCAGAGGTAGATAAATTCTTGATAAGCATGGGGGTGGAAGGTTATCGGGAGTAGGTGGAAATGTGGAGTAATCAGTTCAGCCAGGAACTTATTGAATGGCGGAGCAGGCTTGAAGGATCGAGTGGTCTACTCCTGCTCCTAATTCGTATGTTCATATTGACTTTCTCTCTCTGGAATTGGCGTATCTATTCTCTGCCTCTTCCCCCCACCCCCACCCCATCTCTCTTTCCCCCATTCTTACAAAAATGACTGTTTATTTTTCAGTTGACTGTCAGTCAAGGCTCAGTGGGTGGCACTTTTATCACGGAGTTGAAAGGTCATGGGTTCCCAAGCCCCACGCTAGAGACTTGAACATGGAGACCTGTGTTAATCTCGGCTGCCACTTCAGTACTAGTATGGCGAGAGTGCTGTACTAGTCCAAAGAAGAGCAGGGGAGTTCTCCCCTGGTGTCCTGCCTAATATTTATTCCTCACCAAGAAACAGATTATCTAATCATCACATTGTTGTTTGTGGGATCTTGCAGTGCGCACTTTGGCTGCCGTCTTTTTCTACAACAACAAATACGCATTTAGCCAGCGCCTTAGAATAAGAGAATGGTTACAGCACAGAAGGAGGCCATTCGGCCTGTCATGTCTATGCCGGTTCTCTGCAATAGCATCTTACCTCGTCCCACTCACCCACCTTTTCCCCATAACATGCAAATTTTTTCTCTTCAGGTAAATATCCAGATAGACATTGCGATCTGATTTTTCAGATGCAGTGGGAAACAAAGCCATTCTTCTGTTCTTTCATTGCAATTTATTGAATGTTTAAAAGGAGCACTATCCTCACTGAGACCTGCTCCTTATTCCCTGTTTCTTTGAATGGATCTTTATGGCATTAGTACGAGTCGCATTAAATATTGAACAACTTGCCCAGTAGTAGTTTCTTAAACATGCTGCGCCTAATATGCAAGGATGTTGGTGAAATAAGTTCAAACATAAATTTTCACATGCAAAGAAGAAATCACTGCAAATTAATAGAAACATGGACTTAAATTAAAGCTCCATGCTATTTAACTATGCGCCATCTAATACAAACGTTTTGTCAACCCTGCCCTATTTACTATCAGCGCAGAATCACTTATGAATGGCACATAGGGTTGAATATCCAATACGGACCTGGTATAACATTTACATTTTGACTGATTAAATTATTTTGGTATGATATCATCTGACTTTGAAGTGGATGATCAGCCATGATCATATTGAATGGCGGGGCAGGCTCGATGGGCTGAATGCCCGACTCTTGTTCCTATGACTTAGCGTAACATTCAAATAATAGTAACATTATTTTTATTTCCAGCTAACATGTTAGAATAAAGTATATTCCTGTAATATTGAAATTGCAGTTAAGGAGAGCACTGTCAGTCAGCTTGTATTCTTATTTCTACAACTTACAAAGTGCCCATGTGTTTCTGGAGATTTTATAGATCCTGAATACATTTTAATGGAGATTAAGCTAGCTCCCTGCGGAATAGCAGAAAGTAATTTAAAGGGTTCACCCCATCCGAACAAACTTGCGTTTTGTTTTTAAGTAGTCAAAAACTCTGCCTACATCTCCTCTTCTATCCAAGCCACCTGTACAACGTTTCTTTGTTCATGTAAATCTTAAGATGATCATTTCTGACACAAATGGTACCATTCAAATAGCATTCCTTGCTGTTTACAGGCCAGCAAAAGGATTAATCGAGCAGTAATGCTGACATTCTTCCTCCCTTCTGCCAGCTTGAATGCTTGTTTAGAATTTCACCAGAACCTGATGTTTATGATGTAAAGCTTTCTTTCCCTGTCATAGGAATAAGCTTTCTTTTCTCCTGACTTCAGGCCAGAAAAAGACGTGGCTGTACACATGAATTTAAATTTGGAAAGGTTACATTTGCATGCTTACAGCAGAATAAAAAGCAACATTTTGAAGTTTCTTCAGAAAAACAGTGAAGACAGACCTTTTTAATGGTTCTGCACATTTCAGCATTAGAATGGGTACCTTAAGCAATTAGAAAGCAAACTAGAATATACATGTCTGAAATGCTACTTTAACACTTTACAAGACACAGCGGCACAGTGGTTAGCACCGCAGCCTCACAGCTCCAGTAACCCGGGTTCAATTCTGGGTACTGCCTGTGTGGAGTTTGCAAGTTCTCCCTGTGTCTGCGTGGGTTTCCTCCCACATGCCAAAGACTTGCGGGTTGATAGGTAAATTGGCCATTATAAATTGTCCCTAGTATAGGTAGGTGGTGGGGATGTGGTAGGAATATGGAATTAGTGTAGGATTAGTATATAAATGGGTGGTTGATGGTCGGCACAGACTCGGTGGGCCGAAGGGCCTGTTTCAGTGCTGTATCTCTACACTAAACAAACTCTATGAGCCAAGAGTAGCAAACCAGCTGGTGTGTCAGTTCTTGGCACTGGCCATTTTTAGAATCACAGAACCATAGCAAAGTTACGACACAGAAAGAGGCCATTCAGCCCATCGTGTCTGCACTGGCTATGAAGACTAGCCGCCCATTCTAATCCCATCTTCCAGCACCTGATCCGTAGCCTTGCAGGTTACAGCACATCAGGTGCAGGTCCAGTTACCTTTTAAATGAGTTGAGGGTTTCTGCCTCCACCACTGATTGGGCAGTGAATACCGGACACCCACCACCCTCTGGGTGAAAAAGTTTTTCCTCATGTCCGCTCTAATCCTTCTACCAATCACCTTAAATCTGTGCCCCCGAGTAATTTACCACTCTGCTAGGGGAAATAGGTCCTTCCTATCTACTCTATGCAGGCGCCTTATAATTTTGTACACATCAGTTAAGTCACCCTTCAGCCTCCTCTGTTCTAAGGAAAACTACCCTAGCCTATCCAATCTTTCTTCATAGCTGCAATTTTCCAGCCCTGGCAACATTCTTGTAAATCTCCTCTGTACTCTCTCTAGAGCAATTATGTCCTTTCTGTAATGTGGTGACCAGAACTGTACACAATACTCCAGCTGCGGCCTAACCAGTGTTTTATACAGTCCCAGCATTACATCCCTGCTTTTCTATTTTATACCTTGGCCAATAAAGGAAAGCATTTCATATGCTTTCTTCACCACTCTGTCTACCTGTCCTACCACCTTCAGGGACCTGTGGACATGCACTCCAAGGTCTCTCACGACCTCTACCCTCTCAATATCCTTCCATTTATTGTGTATTCCCTCGCTTTGTTTGCCCTCCCCAAATGCGTTACCTCACAGGTAATAGGTAAACTGGCCATTATAAATTGCCCCTAGTATAGGTAGGTGGTAGGGGAATATAGGGACAGGTGAGGATGTGGTAGGAATATGGGATTAGTGTAGGATTAGTATAAATGGGTGGTTAATGGTCGGCACAGACTCAGTGGGCCGAAGGGCCTGTTTCAGTGCTGTATCTCTAAATCAAAAATCAAAAAAAAAAATCACACTTCTCCAGATTGAATTCCCACTTTTCCGCCCACTCAACCAAACCATTGATATCTTTTTGGAGTCTATGGCTATCCTCTTCACTATTAACTACACGGCCAATTTTTGTGTCATCAGCAAATATCTCAGTCATGCCTCCCACATTTAAGTCCAAATCATTAATATATACCACAAACAGCAAGGGGACCCAACACTGAGCCCTGTGGAACGTCACTGGAAAGCCCTTTCCATTTGCAAAATCATCTGTCAACCATTATTCTTTGTTTCCTGTCACTGAGCCAGTTTTGGATCCAATCTGCCACATTCCCCTGTATCCTATGGGCTTTTACTTTTCTGACCAGTCTGCCATGTGGGACCTTGTCAAATGCCTTACTAAAATCCATGTAGACAACATCCACTACACTACCCTCATCAATCCTCCTGGTTACTTCCTCAAAAAATTCAATTAAGTTGGTAAGCCACAACCTTCCCTTAACAAATCCATGCTGATTAGCCCTGATTAATATGTGCCTTTCTAAGTGACATTTTATCCTGTCTCTCAGAATTGATTCTAATAATTTGCCCATTACCGAGGTCAGACTGACCGGCTTATAATTATTCAGCCTATCCCTCCCACCCTTTTTAAACAATGGTACAATGTTCACAGACCTCCAATCCTCTACTACCTTGCCTGAAACTAGTAAGGATTTGAAGATTCTCCTCAGAGCTTCCGTTATTTGCTCTCTAGCTTCCTTTTATAGCCTGGGATGCAATCCATCCGGCCCAGGTGACTTATCCACTTTCAAGGATGGCAGACCCTCTAATACTTCCTCTCTCATTATGCTTATCGTATCTAATATTTCACACTCCTCCTCTTTAACTGCAATGTCTGCCTCAACCCTCTCCTTTGTGAAGACAGAGATAAAGCCTTTAACCTAGCAAAATACCTCAAGGAGCTTCACAGGAGCGATTATCAAACAGAATTTGACACCAAGCTATATAAAGAGATATTAGGGTAGGTGACCAATGGCTTGGTCAATGAGGTAAATTTTAAGAGGCAGCTTAAAGGAGGGGAGAGACATGGAGATGTTTAGTGAAGGAATTCCAGAGTTTAGAGCCTAGGCAGCTGGAGGCACAGCTGCCATTGGTTACAGCAGTAACTACATTTCAAAAATACGACACTGGCTGTAAAGTGCTGTGGTCATGAAAGGCGCTATATAAATGCAAATTCCTCAAACTTTGGTGAATATGGCACACCTAGGCCTGGATTTTATTTTGCCGCCGCTGTAAAAGATGGCGGCCTGCACATGTGGGTTTAATTCCGCAGAGCTGCCAGGATATTATACACGGGAGCTCACCTACATGGCTGGAGCGCACCGCGCCCTCCCCCCACCCCCCCTGCCCCCAACACCGATGACATGAAGGGCTTCAAGCCCTTCCTTTGAATTTGTAAAGTTATAGGCAGTATAAATTTAATGTAAAAACTTTAATAAAAGATATAAGCCCCTCTCTCCCCCCGCCCCATGACCAAGCAATTTATTAATTGCCTCTGCCCCCCCAAAAAAACGTACCTTGTGATTCCGACCTTCTCCCCCCTCAAAGTTTATAAACTATGAACTTTAACCCTTCCCACTACCCCCTAGACCATCAAAAATGTTTAACCCCACTCCCTGCACCCACCCACCACCCCCCCCCCCGCCCTGAAAACTTACCTGCTCCCCCCTCCCAACCAGTGTTCCACCTCGGATCTCCGAACGGAGATCCGAAGGTGCGGGAGTCCCAGCAACCTACCTCAATATCCCAGCGGGTCGGCCGGCGGGAGCAGTTAAGTCATTAATTCAGTAATTTTAATTAATTAACACATTTAAAACCTGCTCCCATCGTCGAGCGGCGGGGTCCCACCACGAGGCCTCACCGCCGCTGGCAACATGGGGGCCGGGCCTTCCCAGCATCAAGGCCTGTGGCGGGTCTCTCCCAGAGGCATTTTCCGGGCATGCCCCACCTCCCCCTCCAATTCCCGCCACAACCCCCAACATCGGGGGCCCAGTAAAATCCAGCCTTTAAAGTATGAATAATTCATCATTTTTCTTTGCATACATTGACTAACCTGATATGTGCATATCCAGGATTTCTTGTCACTGTAGAAATGTCACTTGTTCTTTTGTGACTGAAGTTCGGGAATTAATTATTTCCTTAATATTGCAATGCATTGTATCAGGAACACACTTCAGAACATCCTTCAGAATTATCATTTTGACATCTTACTTGAAGCAAGGAGCTGCGAATTTTAACTCAGTCTCACGCCTTTTAAAGTGTTACTAATGCACATGTAGAACATGCTGTATGGGGGAAAGCAGGGAATCCTGTTTAACAAAAACTGCAAAACAAATACCATACTACAAAACCAGAGGCCAAATGCTGACTGGCAGGGACAGATGAGATTGAATAATTCAACAATGAGATGTCAGGGGCGGATTGGAAGCATGAAGAGCCAACCCACAAAGCTCGAGAAGCTGAAAAATGCTTGATATGTTTTGGAAAAGCTTGAGAGGGATAATAAATGAATGTTGTGCGTTCCCTAATAAAGAAAGAATTTATATTTGTATAGAAACTTCCATGGCATCGGGACATCCAAAGTAGCACCAGAAGGAGACCATAATAAAAACAGCAACTTGCATTTGTATAGCGTCTTTAATGTAATAAAACGTCCCAAGGAACCTCACAGGAGCACTATAAAGCAAAATGTTATGCCGAGCCACATAAGGAGATATTAGAGAAGGTGTCCAAAAGCTTGGTCAAAGATATAGATTTTAAGGAGGAAAGCAAGGTAGAGAGATGGAGAGGGAAATCTGCAGTTTAGAGCCTTGGCAGCTAAATGCACAGACACCAATGGTGGAGCAATTAAAATTGGGGGATGTTCAAGAGGCCAGAATTAGAGGAGCAGAGATATCTCGGAGATTTGTGGGGCTGGAGGAGATTACAGAGATAGGGAGGGGCGAGACCATGGAGGGATTTGAAAAGGCACTGGTAATCCCACCATGCTATACATTCTTAATCCTCTTCCAACTCCTATGGTATAAATTGCTTACCATATTCATTCTTCTGTGGATTTCCCACAGCATAGATTCTGCTTGTTGGATTCTTACGTTTAGTGGAGATTCTGGGGTTGGTATAATGACTGAAAACTCTGGCTTCATGGATCGCTGGTGTTCAGGAGCCTAGGCCAGCTCACGTCTTATTTTAATGACATGAAATTGTGCCGTACGCGAACACTGACCTCCATGGTTGAACCCCCACTGTACTAGAAAGAGACATTTGGCCCATTGTTCTTGGGCTAGCCCTTTGAAAGAACTTGCCAATTAGTCCCCTTCCCCGACACTTTTGTCCACAGCCCGACAAGTTTTTCTAATGACACTGTTTAGCCACCGAGAATAAAATGCAAGGATGTTTGCTATAGCTTGTAGCGACTCTTTTTAAATAGACTCTGTTTGCTGAGTAAATGGACCGTTTGCTGCAGTGTGCTGTTTAAATAGACTCTGTTTAATATTCAGATTTCAGATTTCCAGCATCTGCAGTATTTTGCTTTTATATCCGTTTAATGTTTGCCGTGTAAATAGACTTTGTTGGCTCCACCTCCAAATCATTGGCTGACACTGCAGTGTCAACACGTATTTTGTTAAATTAAACAGGATAGATAGCCTTCAATAGAACAGCGGAGTTAAATTTCAGACCAATGTATTATGCATTCATGTGACGGTATCACATGATGTAATTTCAGGAACAATCCATTGACATTTTCCTGGTCTCCTGCTGGAGTTACAGCTGAGAGATCAGCAGAATCCGTTGGGAGCCAACAGAAACCTGGTGCCAGCCGAGTTACAGCATGTCTCTACCATTTCCCAGAGGTTAGGATTGCCAACCCTCCAGGATTTCCCCAGAGTCTCCAGATGAGTGACAGGGCACTGCTGGGACCAAAACCCAGGGAAAAACCATTACTTACTTACTTAGGCAGTCCCTCGGGATTGGGGATGACTTGTTTCCACTCTGGTTCGATGGGTTCTGAGATGGCTGATAAGTGCAATGCGTGATCTGCAGACTCTGCCACATGAGGGGCAGGTGGTGCTTGAAGAGTCAGGTAGACGAGTAGTTTGGAGGTTTGTGAGCTCCCTCCGATGCCTCGACTTCACCTCCGCATGTTCCTGACAAAGTCCCTCGAGGTGCACGATGCCTTCCCGAATGAGTCGATCGGGATGTTTGATCTCGTCACGGATGCGTTGAAGATATCTCTAAAGCAATTTCGCTGTCCTCCTGGGAGTCTCCTCCCATGACCAAGTTCTGAGTATAACAGCTGCTTCGGGAATCTGGTGTCAGGCATGTGAACATGTCCAGCCCAACAGAGCTGGTTTTGGGTGATTAGTGCCCCGATGCTGGGCATGTTGGCTCGGGAGAGTATGCCGCTGTTGGACTGCCTTTCTTGCCACAGGGTTTGGAGGATCTTGCAGAGGCACCTCTGGTGGTACTTCTCGAGTGCTTTGAGGTGCCTGCTGTAGATTGTCCAAGTCTCCGAAGCAGAGAGGATCACAGGGATCACTGCTGCCTGGTAAACCATAATCTTAGTCTTGGGTTTGAGATCCTGATCCTCAATGCCCTTTCCCTCAGTCACCCAAAGGCTGAGCTGGCGCATTGGAGGTGATGATGAACCTTGTCGTTTATCTCTGTCTTCGCTGAGAGGAGGTTCCCAAGAGGCTATTAAATAAACTATGTTTTTCAAAACATTTTCTTTGAAAACTTTTGTTTACTCATTATAAAAGTATTGGCTGTGGGAAAGACTGTTTGATTCACAGTAAAGAATCATCCAATTGGTTAATGAAGAGCACTTGAAACACCATAGCATACAAGGCTTCGGTCCAAGCTGGAAAATGGGATTAGAATAGTTAGGTGCTTGATAGCCTGCACAGACATGATGGGCCGAAGGGCTTGTTTCTGTGCTGTAGAACTCTATGACTCTAAGAATCTCCGATTGGCTTAGGAAGGTGGAGCCCTGGGACGATGGACATGCCAGTCGACCAATGGCAGGACTTTGAAGGTGGGGTGGTTGGAGGTCATGTGATGAAATCTCCAGGAATATGTCCTACTGGAGTATTCTGAGGCTCCGCTAATCTCCCAGTAGAGTGCAACATCAGGAGACCAAGAGAGGACCCCCCCCCCACCCCCCCCCCGCTCCCCGCCCACCCACTGTATAATTCAGGGGGTACAATTTTAAGCCATAGATTAGAATAAACACAATCAATAAACACACTCAGGATAAGGAGTTGACCAATTAGGACTGATATGAAGAGAAATGCCAACACTCAAAGGACTATAAACCTTTGGAATTCTTCACAAGAATGGTGGATGCGGAGACAATCAATAATTTCAAGAAGAAATTGGATGGGCACTTGAAGGAAATAAACTTGTAAGGATACGGGAATCAAGTGGGGGAGTGGGACTGACTGGATTGCTCCAGGGAGAGCTGGCATGGATTCAATGGACCAAATGGCCTCTTTCTGTGCCATAAATGACTCCATGACTATGACTTTACCGCAGTGGGCTGTGGATGCTCAGTCACTGAATATATTCAAGTCAGAGATCGATAGATTCTAATGGAGTCAAGGGATATGGGAAGTGGACTGGAAGGTGGAGTTGATGTAAAAGATCAGCTATTATCTTATTTAATGGGGAGCAGGTTCAAGGAGCCAGTGGCCTTCTCCTGCTCCTGTTTCCTATGTCCTTATGGTCTTACGATAACAAAATGCTGAAGGGATAATGATAGAGTGGAATGTTAATTCAGGAACGCTGTGAACTCAAGTAAGGGCGGCACAGTGGCGCAGTGGTTAGCACCGCAGGCTCACAGCTCCAGGGACCCGGGTTCGATTCCGGGTACTGCCTGTGTGGAGTTTGCAAGTTCTCCCTGTGTCTGCGTGGGTTTTCTCCGGGTGCTCCGGTTTCCTCCCACAAGCCAAAAAGACTTGCAGGTTGATAGGTAAATTGGCCATTATAAATTGTCACTAGTATAGGTCGGTGGTAGGGAAATATAGGGACAGGTGGGGATGTTTGTTGGGAATATGGGATTAGTGTAGGATTAGCCCCCAAGAAAGCCCCCAGCGATTTAACATCCGCAGCACTTAAAGCAGCCAGAAGTACTGCACAAAGAACAGCTAGGCGTTGCGCAAACGACTACTGGCAACACCTATGCAGTCATATTCAGCTGGCCTCAGACACCGGAAACATCAGAGGAATGTATGATGGCATGAAGAGAGCTCTTGGGCCAACCATCAAGAAGATCACCCCCCTCAAATCTAAATCGGGGGACATAATCACTGACCAACGCAAACAGATGGACCGCTGGGTTGAGCACTACCTAGAACTGTACTCCAGGGAGAATGCTGTCACTGAGACTGCCCTCAATGCAGCCCAGCCTCTACCAGTCATGGATGAGCTGGACATACAGCCAACCAAATCGGAACTCAGTGATGCCATTGATTCCCTAGCCAGCGGAAAAGCCCCTGGGAAGGACAGCATTACCCCTGAAATAATCAAGAGTGCCAAGCCTGCTATACTCTCAGCACTACATGAACTGCTATGCCTGTGCTGGGACGAGGGAGCAGTACCCCAGGACATGCGCGATGCCAACATCATCACCCTCTATAAAAACAAAGGTGACCGCGGTGACTGCAACAACTACCGTGGAATCTTCCTGCTCAGCATAGTGGGGAAAGTCTTTGCTCGAGTCGCTCTGAACAGGCTCCAGAAGCTGGCCGAGCGCGTCTACCCTGAGGCACAGTGTGGCTTTCGTGCAGAGAGATCGACTATTGACATGCTGTTCTCCCTTCGTCAGATACAGGAGAAATGCCGTGAACAACAGATGCCCCTCTACATTGCTTTCATTGATCTCACCAAAGCCTTTGACCTCGTCAGCAGACGTGGTCTCTTCAGACTACTAGAAAAGATCGGATGTCCACCAAAGCTACTAAGTATCATCACCTCATTCCATGACAATATGAAAGGCACAATTCAACATGGTGGCTCCTCATCAGAGCCCTTTCCTATCCTGAGTGGTGTGAAACAGGGCTGTGTTCTCGCACCCACACTTTTTGGGATTTTCTTCTCCCTGCTGCTTTCACATGCGTTCAAATCCTCTGAAGAAGGAATTTTCCTCCACACAAGATCAGGGGGCAGGTTGTTCAACCTTGCCCGTCTAAGAGCGAAGTCCAAAGTACGGAAAGTCCTCATCAGAGAACTCCTCTTTGCTGACGATGCTGCTTTAACATCTCACACTGAAGAATGCCTGCAGAGTCTCATCGACAGGTTTGCGTCTGCCTGCAATGAATTTGGCCTAACCATCAGCCTCAAGAAAACGAACATCATGGGGCAGGATGTCAGAAATGCTCCATCCATCAATATTGGCGACCACGCTCTGGAAGTGGTTCAAGAGTTCACCTACCTAGGCTCAACTATCACCAGTAACCTGTCTCTAGATGCAGAAATCAACAAGCGCATGGGTAAGGCTTCCACTGCTATGTCCAGACTGGCCAAGAGAGTGTGGGAAAATGGCGCACTGACACGGAACACAAAAGTCCGAGTGTACCAGGCCTGTGTCCTCAGTACCTTGCTCTACGGCAGCGAGGCCTGGACAACGTATGCCAGCCAAGAGCGACGTCTCAATTCATTCCATCTTCGCTGCCTTCGGAGAATACTTGGCATCAGGTGGCAGGACTATATCTCCAACACAGAAGTCCTTGAAGCGGCCAACACCCCCAGCTTATACACACTACTGAGTCAGCGGCGCTTGAGATGGCTTGGCCATGTGAGCCGCATGGAAGATGGCAGGATCCCCAAAGACACATTGTACAGCGAGCTCGCCACTGGTATCAGACCCACCGGCCGTCCATGTCTCCGTTATAAAGACGTCTGCAAACGCGACATGAAATCGTGTGACATTGATCACAAGTCGTGGGAGTCAGTTGCCAGCATTCGCCAGAGCTGGCGGGCAGCCATAAAGACAGGGCTAAATTGTGGCGAGTCGAAGAGACTTAGTAGTTGGCAGGAAAAAAGACAGAGGCGCAAGGGGAGAGCCAACTGTGCAACAGCCCCAACAAACAAATTTCTCTGCAGCACCTGTGGAAGAGCCTGTCACTCCAGAATTGGCCTTTATAGCCACTCCAGGCGCTGCTTCACAAACCACTGACCACCTCCAGGCGCGTATCCATTGTCTCTCGAGATAAGGAGGCCCAAAAGAAATAAAAGTATAAAAAATGGGTGGTTGATGTTCGGCACAGACTCGGTGGGCCGAAGGGCCTGTTTCAGTGCTGTATCTCTAATCTAATCTAATCTAACCACAGGTTCTGTGTCTGAGTGTTCTTATTTGTAGGTTGGGAGAACAGGATTCAAGTGGATTCCTGTAACCCAGGGATCACTGGTCTCTTCAATTCTCCGTAAGGAGGCCCAAAAGAAAGAAGAAAGAAGTGTTGGGCCCCTGTCACAAGAAGCCCCATTTTCTGCATTGGATTTGATTGGAGTTTTCAGGACCCAGGAGACTATTGTTTCAGTTTGACAAATTATGAAGAAAAATCGAACCATATACACAAACAAACACACAAACAGAGCCTGTAGAAGATAAAGTGTTCGCTGTGCTTGCCAACCAATATTTGTTCGCAGTCCAGTGTTGCCTACATCTTAAAATGCTCATCATGGCCTCACCTCTCCCTATCTCTGTAATCTCCTCCAGTCCCATGATCCTCCGAGATCTCTGTATTCCTCCAATTTTGATCTTTTGCGTATCCCTGATTTTAATTGCTCCACCAATAGCAGCTGTACCTTCTGCTGTCCAGGTCCTACCTTCTGGAAATCCCTACCTAAACCTTTCCTCCTCTCCACCTCTCTCTCCTCCTTTAAGATGCACCTTAAAACCTACCTCTTTGAGCAAACTTTTGGTCACCTGTCCTAATATCTCCTTGCGTGGCTCGGGGTCAAATTTTGTCTGATAGCAGAGAGAGATGGACAGAGATATATACAGAGGGAGAGGTGGACAGAGAGACATACAGAGGGAGAGGTGGACAGAGAGACTTACAGAAGGAGAGGTGGACAGAGAGACTTACAGAGGGAGAGGTGGACAGAGAGACTTACAGAGGGAGAGGTGGACAAAGAGACATACAGAGGGAGAGGTGGATAGAGAGATGCTACAGGCACATACAAAGAAAATAGAGGCACAAACGACGAGTGAAACGGGGAAGGAGAGAAAACAGAGAAAGCCAGTCAGAGGGGGACATGAAATAGTAAGGAAGACACACAAAATAGTGAGAAAGAGAGAGGGAGATGAAGAGAAAAATGAGACACAATAAAGAGAAAGAGCAAAAAAGACAAAAGCACAGAAAGAGGTGGATACTCAAATAGACAACCATAGTCAACACAAACACACAGACAGGCAGGCAGGCAGAGATACACATGGGGGCACAGAGGCAGAGAGAAAGGTAAAGAATGAGAAACAGCTGTTTTGGGAAACTAAAAGCAACCTCCCTGACCCCCCCCCCCTTTTCTCCCCTCCCCCATTCTAGTCTATACCAGATGGAAAACAAATAATTAACTGCGATTTTTTTGGAGCTAATGGTTGCTACACGTTGCTAGGGGTGACTGTTCAGTGTGAGTGATGAGGGTCATTGGAATTCTCCCGAGTGCAGTCTGACTAAACACGAGCTTAAGAGCCCCCAAACCAAAGAACTGAGAAATCCACTTAAGTAGGCTTTATGCTTGCCTGATATGCAGTGCACAGTCTCCCTGTAGATATGCATCCCATTTACCTTGAGAGCTTGGGAATTTAAAAAGCTATTTAACATGAGACAAGACAATGGAGACCCCCTTCCCCCACTCCCAGAATATACAGACACTGAGTTCAATGCACAATTTACTAGCTCAGACTGCTGGTTAAACTCCAACCACCCCCCCCCCCCCCCCACTACCCCACCCCACCCTGCCCCACCTGCACAGACCCCTCTATGTATTACATTGTATGGCTCCTTTCACAGCCCCAGGAAGTCCAAAGTGCTTGACAGCCCATAAAGTACTTTTTGAAGTGTAGTTACTGTTGTAATGTGGGAAACAAGGCAGACAATTTGTGCACAGCAAGCTCCCACAAACAGCAATGTGATAATGACTCAGATAATCTGTTTTAGCTGTTGGTTGAAGAATAAATCTTGACCAGAACACTTAGGAGAACTTCCCTGTTCTTCTTTGAAGAGTGCCATGATTGTGTGCTCAAGTCTCTGGTGTGGGATTTGAACAATTGTGTGACCGCTGAGCCACAACAGACATATGATACATGGACATCAGTGCTTAGGAATGTAGGGAGATAGGGACATAGGGAAATGAGTAGGCCATTCAGCCCCTCGAGCCTGTTCCACTATTCAGTTAGATCATGGCTGATCTGTACCATTACTCCATTTACCTGCCTTGGTTCCCTTTGTGTGAAGAAGTGCTTCCTGACATCAACCTGGATATTGTCCAGGTCTTGCTGCATTTCTACATGGACTACTTCAGTATCTCAGACGTCTAGAATGGTGCTGAACAATTGTGCAATCATCAGAGAACATCCCCACTTCTGACCTTATGATGGAGGGAAGGTCATTGATGAAGCAGCTGAAGATGGTTGGACCTAGGACACTACCCTGAGGAACTCCTGCAGTGATATCCTGAAGCTGAGATGATTGACCTCCAACAACCACAACCATCTTCCTTTGCCATAGGTACGACTCCAACCAGCAGAGAGTTTCCCCCCTGATTCCCATTGACCTCAGTTTTGCTAGGGCTGTTTGATGCCATACTTGGTGAAATGCTGCCTTAATGTCAAGGGCAGTCACTCTCACCTCACCTCTTGAGTTCAGCTCTTCTATCCATGTTTGAACCAAGGCTGTAATGAGGTCAGGGGCTGAGTGGCCCTGGCAGAACCCAAACTGTGCAGGTTATTGCTAAGCAAGTGCTGCTTTTTTTTATCTATCTTTTTTTTGCATTTATTTCATTTCATCTTAGTTTGTTCAGTTTGCTTACCCACTGTTTTTTTTTCAGGTTTGCACTTGCTGCTGTTCAATATTCAGTGTATTAACACCTAATCTGTACTAATGCTTTGTCTTTCAACACACCATTAACATATTGTTTGCCTCTGCTCCGTGACCTTTTGGTCAGCTATGTGGCCTGGTCCAATCTAGACCTGCTTTGTTATCTCTTGCCCCACCCCCACCTCACTTGCTTATAACCTGTGACTTTTCTAATATTTGTCAGTTCCGAAGAAGGGTCACTGACCCAAAACGTTAACTCTGCTTCTCTTTTCACAGATGCTGCCAGACCTGCTGAGTGGTTCCAGCATTTCTTGTTTTTATTTCAGATTTCCAGCATCCGCAGTATTTTGCTTTTATTTTACTGCTTGATAGCACTGTTGACGACACCTTCAATCACTTTACTGATGATTGAGAGTAGACTGATGGGGCAGTAATTGGCCAGGTTTGACTTGTCCTGCTTTATTGTACAGGGCATTCCTGGGCAATTTTCCACATTGGCGGGGAGATACCAGTGTTGTAGTTGTACTGTAACAGCTTGGTTAGGGCTGCCGCTAGTTCCAGAGCACAAGTCTTCAGTACTATTGCCAGAATGTTGTTAGGGCCCATAGCTTCTGCAGTATCCAGTGCCTTCAGTCACTTCTTGCTGTCACACGGAGTGAATCGAATTGGCTGAAGACTGGCATCTGTGATGCTAGGGACTTCAGGAGGAGGCCGAGATGGATCATCCACTCGACACTTCTGGCTGAAGATTGTTGCAAATGCTTCTGCCTTATCTTTTGCACTGATGTGCTGGGCTCCCCCATCATTGAGGATGGGGATATTTGTGTAGCTACTTCTTCCAGTTAGTTGTTTATTTGTCCACCACCATTCACGACTAGATGTGGCAGGACTGCAGAGCTTAGATCTGATCCATTGATTGTGGGATCGCTTAGCGCTGTCTATTGCATGCTGCTTGGCACGCAAGCAGTCCTGGGTTGTAGCTTCACCAGGTTGACACCTCATTTTGAGGTCTACCTGGTGCTGCTCCTGGCATGCTCTCCTGCACTCTTCATTAAACCAGGGTTGGTCTCCCAGCTTGATGATAATGGTAGAGTGGGGGATTTGCCAGGCCATGAGGTTACAGATTATGGTTAAGTTCAATTCTGTTGCTGCTGATGGCCCACAGCACCTCATGACTGCTCAGTTTTGCATTGCTAGATCTGTTCCACACAACATGATGGAGGGTATCCTCAATGTGAAGACGGGACTTTGTCTCTGCAAGAACTGTGCAGTGGTCACTCCTACCAATGCTGTCATGGACAGATGTATCTGCAGTGGGCAGATTGGTGAGGACAAGGTCAAGTATATTTTTCCCTCTTGTTCCCTCTCACCACCTGCTGCAGACCCAGTCTAGCAATGGTGCTATCGAGCCACTGTTGGTGATGGACATTGAAGTCTCCCACCCAGAATATATTCTGCACCTTTGACACCCTCAGTGCTTCTCAACATGGAGGAGTACTGATTCATCAACTGAAAGGGGAGGGGGGGTGGTTGAGTGGGGCAGTAGATGGTAATCAGCAGGAGGTATCCTTGTCCATGTTTGACCTGATGCCATAAGACTTCACAGGGTGTGGAGTTGATGTTGAGGACTCTCAGGGCAACTCCCCCTCGACTGTATACCACTGTGCCACCACCTCTGCTGGGTCTGTCCTGCCAGTGGGACAGGACATACCCAGGGATAGTGATGGCAGTGTCTGGGACATTGTCTGTAAGGTATGATTCAGTGAATATGACTATGTCAGGCTGTTGCTTGACTAGTCTGTGGGACAGCTCTCCCAACTTTGGTACAAGCCCCCAGTAGTAAGGAGGACTTTGCAGGGTTGACAGGGTTGGGTTTGCCATTGTTGTTTCTGGTGCCTAGGTCAATGCTGGGTGGTCTGTCCGATTTCATTCTTTATTGACTTCGTAGCAGTTAGATATAACTGCATGGCTGACTTGCTGGGCCATTTCAGAGTCAACCATATTGCTGTGGGTCTGGAGTCACACGTAGGCCTGATGATTTCCTTCTACTAAAGGACATTAGTGAGCCAGATGAATTTTTTAACAATCAACAATGATTTCATGGCCATTTTTAGACCAGCTTTTAATCCCGGACTTTTTTTATTAACTGAATTCAAATTCCACTTTTTGCTGTGGTGGGATTCAAACCCATGTCCCCAGAGCAATACCCTGGGTCTCTGAGTTACTAGTCCAGTGACAATACCACTACACCACCGCCTCCCCAGGTTTTCCCCAGGTGTAGTGCTTGTATTAATGGCTACAATGTTTCCTATATTTCAACAGTAGCCATATATCAAAAATACTTAATTGGCTGTTAAGCATTTTGGGATATCCTAAGGTTGTAAAATGTGTTTTATAAACGTAATTCTTCCTTAGTAATTTTTTGGGAGGAGAGCTGTTTGGCCATTGCTCATTGCCTAAACAGATCTTGCTACAGCTCTGACAGGCTAACTTTTCATTTAACATTAATCTCATATTACTTATTTGTTGCAGTCTGTTCTTTTGCTAACCTGATCAATATTTGATCTTTACAGGAGAACTAAAACTAAATGATAAATGTTCCCAAGCACATAGCTGAGCTCCTTACCATCTTACCAGCTGAGAGCAAACTGTGAAATAAATGCATCCAAATTTATTTTTTTTTAAAAACACACCTGGCACTCCTTTAAGCTGCCACCTTGTTGGAGCTTGTTTAATTTTTTTTATTCTTTCATGGGATGTGAGCATTGTTGGCAAGGACAGCATTTGTTGACCATCTCTTATGGCCCTTGAGAAGGCAGTGTTGAGCCCCCTTTTTGAACTGCTAAGGTTGTAGGTGAGATTTACATTACAGTCACCAATTTTGGTTTTAGATGATAATCTAAAACACATGATATCTGGGTCACCAGATTACACACCTCCCCTGATTTATGTTTCCACTGTATCAGTGACTTGAGTTTTGGCAATTTGCTCTTCAGTCCCCAAAAAAGATCCATTTGTACAGCACCTTTACCTGGTCAATACTAGTGGTAAGGAAGGATATACCTGCTGTAGAGAGATTGCAACAAAGTTTCACTGGACTGGTCCTTGGGATGAAGGGATTGTCCTATGAGGAAAGATTGAGTAGACTAGGACTATATTCTGTGGAGTTTAGGAGAATGAGAGGTGATCGAATTGAAACATAAAAAATCCTTAAGGGGCTTGACAGGGTAGGTGCTGAAAAAATGCTTCCCCTGGCTGGGAAATCTAGAACACAGGGTCACAGGATCTGAATAAGGGGTCGGCCATTTATGACTGAGATGAGGAGAAATTTCTTTACTCAGAGGGTCGTGACTTTGGAATTCTCTAACCCACAGAGCTGTGAATGCGGTTATATGACAGTACTTCTATATTTTTTTGTTAAGTATTTTTTTTGAGGACTCGTATTTTAGAATTATGGACATTGTTTTATTTGGGAAAACTGAAAAGGATTCCATGGATTTTTTTTCACCTGGGGTCATTGAAAGGACACTGAGAAGTCTTGTTTGAAAACAACATTTATTGGAAGTCACCTGTCTTCGGATAAATACCCAGCGGGGACTTTTTGACTTGGGGGAGATGTTTACAAAGAAGTGACAGGTCAAGATTTATAGGGGTCAGGAGGCTTGACTCTTGAGATATTGTTTTGGTTTTGCTTTGGACAGAAGTAGGGGTGTGGAGTGTTTTGGAAAGAGTTTTCAATCAACCTGCCAAGGACAAAACCCCAGCTCAGACTTTTCCCATCTCTTTGAAAAGCTCTTAGAAGTGAGTGTAAGAAATAGAGAAAATGATGCTCCTCTTGAAAGGCCTGCCAGAAACTCCTGTTGCCACATTTCTCCTGGAAAGCCTGCCAAACTGATCTTCAATGTCGCCTGAAAAGAACTGTTCTAGAAATATCCCAGTAACAGCCGTCTATGCATATTTGGGATGCCAAACCAAAAAGGGACAACAGACATATTTCCATATCTTCTCTTTTTTTCTTCAATAATTAGCAAATATTTGGCCAAAGTATTCTTTTTTGTCTTTTTTTTGTAACGGAGCTCTAAAGAGAAAATCTCTATTTTTCCGATTAACGTGTGTGTGCGCGTGTGCGTGTGCGCGTGTGCGCATGTGTGCATGTGTGTGTGTGTTTGTTTGTTTGTGAGGGGTTTTGGTAAAAGGGAACTTTCATATTTCACTCTGTGTGTTAATGCTTTGCTTTGTTACTGGTTAAGTTTTGTTTTATAATAAACTGATAATTTTGTTGTTTATTAAAGAAACCTGGTTATTCTGGGATAAAGAGTAGAGTCTATGATTCACCGTATCGGTAACTGGGTGAACATTTAAATATATTTTGTGACCTGTGGAGAAGTGGAACTAGAAAAAACAGTGCACTCCTCCTACTTCAGTCGGAACAATGCTCAGTCCTTGAGTACAGATAGACTTTGGCTACTAAGGAAATTAAGGGATATAGGGATAGTGTGGGAAGAGGTAGAGTTGAGGTAGAAGATCAACCATGATCTTGTTGAATGGCAAAGCAGGTTTGAAGGGCCAAATGGCAAATCTTGCTTCTATTTCCTATGTTCATATTGACTAGTAGTGTCGTGGTTATGTTACTGGATTAGTAATCCAAGAAAGAATGTGAATTCACATCCCACCGTTTGGAAATTAAAACTGCTATCAGTAAAAGTGACCTTGAAACTGTTGGATTGTTGTAAAACTCTACTGGTCCACTAATATCCTTTAGGGAATAAAACCTGCTGTCCTTACCGTGGTCTGGTTTATATGTGACTCCATTCTCTCACCAGTGTATACTTGTCTCTGGAGTGAGAGCACTCGGTTACATCCAGGACAACCTGTGCTGGGCAATGAATGCGGCCTTGCCAGTGATGTCCATATCCTGAAAGTAAACATATATTAAAAAATATATTCTGAACTTTGGCACAGAAACTGTAGGGGGTATTATTTAGAGCACACGTGCAATATTGGTCCAAGTAGGGAGAACTTACCTCTGTGCCTAATCGTAATAAACATGACCTGAAAGTGCTTGATGCTGACACTCAGGTAAGGGGTCAATTTAAACCCCAAGTTGATTTTGGGTGGGTGGGCGAAATAACAACAAAACTGACTCACTGGCTTACGTTCGATGCCTGGGGAGGGGCGGTGTATCTTAACTCCTGGACTTCATCTCCACGCCACTGGCCAAGTTGCCTGCTCTAAGGATGAACTAAGCCAATTGGGGAATACTTTCTTTTTTCTTTGTTTTTGAAGACAGTCACATTTTCCCACAGAATGCTTTTCCATAAGGATCCAAGAGTTGTGCACTGACAGCATCAAACCTTGAGCTACGCCTATGGCTAATAACCTTCCCTCCATCATAAGGTCAGAAGTGGGGATGTTCACTGATGATTGAAAAATGCTCAGTACAATTCACAACTCCTCAGATACTGAAAAAGTCATTGTCCATATGCAGCAAGACCTGGACAACATTTAAGTTTGGGTTGATAAGTGGCAAGTAACATTCATTGCTAGGCAATGACCATCTCAAACAAGAGAGAATCTAATCATCTCCCCTTGATATTCAATGGCATTACCATCGCTGAATCCCCCACTATCAACATCCTGGGGGCTTACCATTGACCAGAAACTGAACTGGACCAGCCACATAAATACTGTGGCTACAAGAGCAGGTCAGAGGCTGGGAATTCTGCAGCGAGTAACTCACCCCTGACTCCCCAATGCCTATCCACCATTTACAAAGCACGTGTGATGGAATACTCTCCACTTGCCTGGATAGGTGCAGCTCCAACAACACTCGAGAAGCTTGACACTGTCCAGGACAAAGCAGCCCACTTGATTGGCACCATATCCACCACCTTCAATATTCACTCCCTTCACCACAGTGGCAGCAGTGTGTTCGATCTACAAGATGCACTGCAGCAACTCACCAAGGGTCCTATGACAGCACCTTCCAAACCCACGACCTTCACTACCTAGAAGGACAAGATGCATGGGAACACCACCACCTGCAAGCTCCCCTCCAAGCCACACAGCATCTTGACTTGGAACTATATCACCATTCCTTCACTATCGCTGGGTCAAAATCCTAGAACTCCCTTCCTAACAGCACTGTGGGACTACCTACACCCCAAGGACTGTAGTGGTTCAAAAAGGCAGCTCACCACCACCTTCTCAAGGGCTATTAAGGATGGGCAACAAATGCTGGCCTAGCCAGCGATGCCCGCATCCCATGAACAAATAAAGAAAAAGTTAATCAGTGCTGCAAACACAAGGGCAAAGTACTGAGGGGGTGTTGCACCATCAAAACTGCCGTCTTTTGGACGAGCCATTAAATCAAGCTCCGTCTGCCTCTTCAGGCAAACGTAGATGATCTTGTGGCATTATTCGAAGAATAGCAGAGGAATTCTACTATAATAAAAGCAAAATACTGCAGATGCTGGAAATCTGAAATAAAAACAGAAAGTGCTGGATAAACTCAGCAGGTCTGGCTGCATCTGTGGAGAGAGAAGTAGAGTTAACATTTCAGGTCAGTGAATTCTACTGGTGTCCTGGAAAACATTCAGCCCTCAATCATCATTTATCTCATTTTCTGTTTGTGGGAGCTTGCTTTGCACAATTGACATCAGTGACTGAAGTTCAAAAGTAATTCATTGGTTGCAAATCCTTTGGGATGTTCTGAGGCTGTGAAAGAGATTGTATAAATGGTAGTTTATATAAGGCTGTGTTTCCAGCTGCCTAGTCTTCAGTTCCTTTATCTCTCCTCCTTTAAGATGCTGCTTAAAACCTGCCTCTTTGAACAAGCTTTTGGTTACCTATCTTAATCTCTCCTTACGTGGCTTAGTGTCAAATTTTGTTTGATAACACTCCTGTGGCGTGCCTTGGGAGGTTTTACTACATTAAAGGTGCTATATGAATGTCAGTTGTTATTGTAGTTCTTCTTCTTCAAGGGGGAAATCTATGGAAACTGGAGACTTCATTACAGCTAAAAATATTTCAGTAATTTTCTTAATTTTCGCACCCAATGTCGGAGCCTAATCCACAGCTGTTCATTTTGGCAAATTGCGTGCTTGTTCTCCACAATTTTCTGCTGTGCACTGGTGGTGGGCTAGGCCCTCACACCCAGAAAATCAGCTCTTATAATCTTAGAAATGCATGCAGGTGCTGAGATGTCTGAATGATTTAGAAAAAAAATCAGTGCACTGCCCCTTTAAGAATAGCTGTAACTAGGGATCAATCTGTCTGAATAATTGATTACTTCTGTGATGTTTCATTCATGTAGCATTTTTCCTCAGAAACAGTCATTTCCACTGAGCAAACATGAGCTGAATTCATTGTGCCTTACTGAGAATCAAACAGCCCCTCTGTCAACAAATTCAATTTAGACATATCTCATTAACTCTTAATGTCTTTTTCTCGGGTATTACTTCTTTAAATCCCATCTCCCCCCGATGGTCAATAACAAAAAGTACCACCCACTAAGCCATACAAAGAAAGAATAAGAGAAAGTCTTGCATTTCTATAGCGCCTTTCACAATGTCAGGACGTTCCAAAGTGCTTTCCTGCCAATAAAGTACTTTTGAAGTCTACTCACTGTTGTAATGCAGCCAATTTGTGCACAGCAAATTCCCTGTTACTGTGATGTTGATTGAGGGATAAATATTGGCCAGATCATCAGGGATAACTCCCCTGCTCTTCTTCGAAATAGTGCCACGGGATCTTTTACATCCACCTGAGAAAGCAGCGAGGGCCTCAGTTTAACATCTCCTCCAAAAGATGGCACCTCCAGCAGTGCAACACCCCCTCAATACTGCACTGGAGTGTCAGCCTAGATTTTGTGCTCAAGTTCCTAAAATGGAACTCAAACCCACAACCTTCTGACTCAGAGGTGAACATGCTACCCGCTAAGCCATGGCTCACCCTTAAGGTAGTTTTGATTCCTGTTTGGGTAATGACTTAGTGAACCTCAGTCAGCTCAACAGTTAAAGTACAAAAATACCCTTCAATTGGGGTCGGAGAATGAAGGTCTCCCGCAATGATCACTAGTAAGTACATATGTGCATTTGATTGTTTGAGAACAGGTTTGAGATCTATTGTGGTGCCTTATATGGCCAAATAAACTTCTGATACTCACTCACTTGGCATAAACATAACGCACAGGCCACTTGGATGAGGTAGCAGATGGTGCATATCCCAGCAGGAGTATCAATTGGAGAAGAGGAGGGGAGAAGGCTGGGAAAAGAAATTCAAAAAGAAAAATAGCATTTCCTACAAAGCAAAAATATCTTAAACAAGTAACAAAAGGTTCACCCAGTCATGACAATTGAAACAAACAACAAATTCATTTGAAAAAAATATATATTTCATGATTACATTTTATGTAATGGCCCCATTTATGATTTTTTTTAAAATGCAATTTGCATCCCTGATCGCATCTCAACAATGACAATTCTATTTCTCTGTGGGACAAAATTAATTTACAGCAAAGTAATAATACATCAAGGCTCAATCTCTACTTTAAATGTAAACCAAAATGAATTTTATACAATAACCTCTTGAAAATAGAGATTATTGAGATTAAACAGGAATGCTGCATCTCCTGATTGTCTCCCATAGCCTATTGGACAATGGCACTATCTAGTAATGGCACAGCTGTCAGTTCTCTGATACAAACATTTAAACCGGACAGCAATTTCCAGTGATCTCTGGCCCGCAGTTAAATATAGAAATCAGCAAGTTGCTGTCTGAGTTGCCCTGTTCCTTCAGAAGCTGTGCTGTAACAATATCTTGCCAAGATACTTGACATTGAGGATATGAACTTGCTGTACTTAACTGATAGACACCCACTAAACTCACCAGAAGATAGGGTTTGTCCTATCAGTGTGAGTAAATTTTTAATGCTAAATTAAGTCTGAATTACTGACAAACACCCTCTCTAGAACAGAAAATTAACTTCTACAAGTGTAGAGTCTCAATTCCTTTGGGTTTAAAATTTTTAAAAATGTATATGAAATATGTTATTTTTACTTTTTCTTTCTGTCCCTTCTATCTGTTTCTTGTAATCCAATCTTCCTTCCCCTCTCTTTACTTTGATTTCTGCATACGCTTTGGCATTGAATTAAATATTCTAACTTATATTTCCTGGTTTAGGCTTAGCATGTCTCAGTAAGAATTCATCAAACAATTGCTTGCCCTATTCACACAGGTCCAAGATTCCCTGTTGAGGGCACGACACCAAAATAGTTTTCTAATCACAGGAAATTCTGGTGCAAAATTCCAAGGCACGCCTGTAAGTATAATGAGCGGCTGACGCATTAACGCATGAAGACCATAAGGTTGGAGTTTTAATCTCCTTCTGTGTGCTATGCTGGTTTATTTCGGTTAGGATATAATTCAAATGCCTCAGTTTCCTTGGGTTGGGGAGAATAAAATTTGACAAAATTGCATAGTGTGTATAGCACAGAAACAGACCACGCCAGTTTTTATGCTCCACAATAGCATCCTCCAACCTTCTTCATCTAATCCTGTCAATAAAGTTGATAATTCCTTTCTTCCTCATGTACTTAGCGTTCCTCCCCTTAAATGTATCTATGCTATTCACCTTAACGATTCCTTGTGGTAGCAAGTTCCACATTCCATGATGCGGCGGGACTGGAGAAGTTGGGATTATTCTCCTGAAAGCAACAAAGGTTAAGGGGCGACTTAATAGAACTGTTCAAGATTGTGCCGGGTTTTAATAGAGTGAAAGAGGAGCAACAAGTCCAGGGAACGCTGGATGTCAAGGGATATAGAGGATTGGATAAGGAAAAAAAAGGAGGCTTATGGCAGATTCAGAGTGCTGAAAACAACGGAAGCACGAGAGAAGTATAGAAAGTGTAGGGGGGGGGGTACTTAAAAAAGTAATTAGGAGAGTGAAGAGGGGACATGAAAAAACACTGGCGGGCCAGACAAAGGAAAATCCTAAGGCGTTTTATAACTATATTGAGGACAAGAGGATAACCAGGGAAAGAGTAGGACACATTAGGGACCAAAGTGGCAATCTGTGTGTGGAGCCGGAGGACATAGGTGAGGTTTTAAATGATTACTTTTCATCTGTGTTCACTATGGAGAAGGACAATGTAGGTGTAGAGATCAGGGAAGGGGATTGTGATATACTTGAACATATTAGCATTGAAAGGGAGGAAGTATTAGCTGTTTTAGTGTGCTTAAAAGTGGATAAATCCCCAGGCCCAGATGAGATGTATCCCAGGCTGCTATGTGAGGCAAGGGAGGAGATTGCAGGGGCTCTGACACAAATTTTCAAATCCTCTCTGGCCTTAGGAGAGGTACCAGAGGACTGGAGGACAGTGAATGTGGTACCATTAATCAAGAAGGGTAGCAGGGATAAACCAGGTAATTACAGGCCGGTGAGTCTAACATCAGTAGTAGGAAAACTATTGGAAAAAATTCTGAGGGACAAGATTAATCTGCACTTGGAGAGGCAGAGATTAATCAGGGATAGTCAGCATGGCTTTGTCAGGGGGAGATCGTGTCTAACTAACTTGATTGAATTTTTCAAGGCGGTGACGAGATGTGTAGATGAGGGTAAAGCAGTTGATGTAGTCTACATGGACTTCAGTAAGGCTTTTGATAAGGTCCCACATGGGAGATTGGTTAAGAAGTTAATGCCCATGGGATCCAGGGCAATTTGGATCCAAAATTGCTTAGTGACAGGAGGCAGCGGGTGATGGTCAAGGGTTGTTTTTGCAAGTGGAAACCTGTGACCAGTGGTGTACCGCAGGGATCGGTGCTGAGACTCTTGACGTTTGTGTACAGTAATGATTTAGATGTGAATATAGGAGGTATGATCAGTAAGTTCGCAGATCACAGGAAAATTGTTGGTGTCATAAATAGTGAGGAACATAGAACATTACAGTGCAGTACAGGCCCTTCGGCCCTCGATGTTGCGCCGACCTGTGAAACCATCTGACCTACACTATTCCATTTTCATCCATATGTCTATCCAATGACCACTTAAATGCCCTTAAAGTTGGCGAGTCTACTACTGTTGCAGGCAGGGCGTTCCACGCCCCTACTACTCTCTGAGTAAAGAAACTACCTCTGACATCTGTCCTATATCTTTCACCCCTCAACTTAAAGCTATGTCCCCTCGTGTTTGCCATCACCATCCGCGGAAAAAGACTCTCACTATCCACCCTATCTAACCCTCTGATTATCTTATATGTCTCTATTAAGTCACCTCTCCTCCTCCTTCTCTCTAACGAAAACAACCTCAAGTCCCTCAGCCTTTCCTCGTAAGACCTTCCCTCCATACCAGGCAACATCCTAGTAAATCTCCTCTGCACCCTTTCCAAAGCTTCCACAACCTTCCTATAATGTGGTGACCAGAACTGCACGCAATACTCCAGATGCGGCCGCAGGAAAGCCTTAGATTACAGGATGATATAAATGGGCTGGTAAATTGGGCGGAGCAGTGGCAAATGGAATTTAATCATGAGAAGTGTGAGGTGATGCATTTTGGGAGGACTAACAAGGCAAGGGAATATACAATGGATGGTAGGACCCTAGGAAGTCCTCGGGGGGCAGAGGGACCTTGGCGTACTTGTCCATAGATTACTGAAGGCAGCAGCACAGGTAGATAAGGCTAATTAGGCCACAGCTGGAGTACTGTGTACAGTTCTGGTCACCACACTTTAGGAAGGATGTGATTGCACTGGAGAGGGTGCAGAGGAGATTCACCAGGATGTTGCCTGGGCCGGAGCATTTCGGCTATGAAGAGACTGAAAAGTCTAGGGCTGTTTTCCTTAGAGCAGAGAAGGCTGAGGGGGGACATGATTGAGGTATACAAAATTATGAGGGGCATTGATAGGTTAGATAGGAAGAAACTTTTTTCCTTAGCATAGAGGTCACTAACCAGGAGGCATAGATTTAAGGTAAGGGGCAGGAGGTTTAGGGGGATTTGAGGAAAAAAAATTTCACCCAGGGGGTGGTTGGAATCTGGAATGCACTGCCTGAAGAGGTGGTGGAGGCAGGAAGCCTCACAACATTTAAGAAGCATTTAGATGAGCACTTGAAAAGCCATAGCATACAAGGCTACAGGCCAAGTGCTGAAAATGGGATTCGAATAGTTAGCTGCTTGATGGCAGGCACAGACACGATGGGCCGAAGGGCCTGTTTCTGTGCTGTCTATCTCTATGACTCTATGACTCTAACTGCTTCCGGTGGCAGGAGGATCAGTAACCACAGGACACAGATTTAAGATAATTGGCAAAAAAAAACCGGAGGACAGATTCAACAAATTTATTTTTTATGCAGAAATTTGCAATAATCTGGAATGTACTGTCAGAAAGGACAGTGAAAGTAGATTCAATCATAACTTTCAAAGGGTAATTGGATATAAACTTGAAATAGAAAATTTTGCAAAGCCACTGAGTAAGAACAGGGTGAATGGTACTAAATGAATAACTCTTTGAAAGAGCCAGCACAGGCTTAATGGGTTGAATGGCCTTGTTTGATGTTGTATGATTCTATCTTTAATAGTCATTTAGTGGTACAGAACTTGAGTATTGCTGAAAATAGAGACATGTTGTCGAAGCTTTTCGTCTTGCATTTATCAGGAAAACAACAACTTATGCTACATGAGAAAATAGTGCTGATTGGTTGGCAAGTGAACTCTGATTGGGTGAGGCGTTGCCATGGCGAATGCACCAGTTTATGGTAACTGACAGTTAACTGCGAAGCTTTGTTTGAAATTTAAACAAGGCAGCTTGAGTCTGATTGGTCAAAGCATTGCCCTGAAGAATGAACCAGCAAATGGCTGTCAGTTATTTTGTTCAGCTGAAACAGGCACAATGTTTGTACATATTCTTCCTGTCTGCAAAGAAAAGGGCCCTGTGTATTAATATATGTAGCTTCCAGTACACGCAAATGTGCCACAGTGCGAGCCCTACTGACAATCTTAAATTGTTTGTCAGTGTAATTATTAACACACGGTATATTATTTAGTAAATGTTGTCCAATCGCAGAATCACATGTAATGTTGGATATTGTGTTTTGAATTTTGCAAGCAAGGGCTGGTTGGGTATGACCCGTACCTTACCCTTCCAGGGTAATTTGAGGTCCGACCCATTTCCCACACCTCTACCCTCACCCCTTCCCCTCCCTCCCAGAACTGCAACAGAGTTTCCCTTGTCCTCACTTTCCACCCCACCAACCTCCACATCCAAAGGATCATCCTCTGCCATTTCTGCCACCTCCAGCGTGATGCTACTACCAAACGCATCTTTCCCTTCCTTCCCCTGTCAGCATTCCGAAGGGATCATTCCCTCTGCAACACCCTGGTCCACTCCTCCATTGCCCCCACCACCTCGTGCCCTTCCCACGGCACCTTCCCCTGCAATCGCAGGAGGTGTAATACCTGCTCATTTACCTCCTCTCTCCTCACTATCCAAGGCCCCAAACACTCCTTTCAGGAGAAGCAGAGATTTCCTTGTACTTCTTTCAATGTAGTATACTGTAATCACTGCTCACAATGTGGTCTCCTCTACATTGGGGAGACCAAACGCAGACTGGGTGACTTCTTTGCGGAACACCTCCGCTCAGTCTGAAAGCATGACCCTGAGCTTCCGGTTGCTGGCTATTTCAACACTCCTCGCTTCTCTCATGCTCACATCTCTTTCCTGGGATTGCTGCAGTGTTCCAGTGAACATCAACGCAAGCTCGAGGAACAGCACTGCATTTACCGATCAGGCATGCTACAGCCTGCCAGACTAAACATTGAGTTCAATAATTTCAGAGCATGATGCGACCCCCTTTTTATTTTTATTTTTAGTTATTTTTTCTTTTTTATGTGTTTGTTTTATTTTAGCTTGTTTCGTTTGTTTCTACTGTGCCTACCCACTGTTTTTACATGTTTGTGCTTGGGGCCAAGCTGTTCAGTTTTCAGTCCATTAACACCCTCTCTGTACTAACACTTTGTCTTTCAGCACACCATTAACATACTGTTTGCCTTTGCTCCATGACCTTCTGGTCAGTTATTCTCTGTGACCTTGTCCCATCAACACCTCTTTTGTTATCTCTTGCCCCACCCCCGCTTTACTTGCTTAAAACCTTTTACATTTCTAATATTTGCCAGTTCTGATGAAGGGTCACTGACCTGAAACGTTAACTCTGCTTCATTCTCCACAGATGCTGCCAGACCTGCTGAGTATTTCCAACATTTCTTGTTTTTATTGTTAGTATTTTGCTTTTAATTGGAGGTAGATCGGGCACTTTTCAGGGCCGAAAAAAATGGCCTTAGGTCCATTCATAAGTTTGCGCAATATACATTGAGAAATGATCTGATCAGGGTAGCCATTTTCACACAGGATGTCTTTGATTCGCCCTATTTCAGCATCAAGTTTGCATGGTGAGCAAATGGCTTGGGCCCTATTTTCGAGGTTGCCGATAAGGCCAACCTTACAGCGTGTGAACCTGTAAGAATCCCAATGTGTGCATTGACCAGTGAATTTCAATGCCAGTGTGATGCTAGGTATATAGGCCATACATCCCAAAGACTGGCAGATCGTATCAAACAACATGTCCCTTCTGCTGTTCGGAATGGGCAAGGTACAGGCCGTACCCAACCAGCCCGTGCTTGCAAAACTCAAAACACAATGTCCAGCATTAGATGTGATTCTGCGATCGGACAACATTTGCTAAATAATCCGCAGTGTGCTAAGAATTACACTGACAACTAATTTAATATTGTCAGTAGGGCTCGCACTGTGGCGCATTTGCGCGTACTGGAAGCTACATATATTAATACACAGGGCCCTTTTCTTATCAGACAGAAAGAATATGTACAAGCATTGTGCCTGTTTCAGCTGAACAAAATAAGTGACAGCTATTCGCTGGTTCATTGAGGATACAAGTAACATCTCAGTATTAGCTGTAAGTCAGAAAATGGAAGGGAGAGAGGAACGCAAGAAAATTATAATCACCAGGAAAGTGGTATTGAAGAAATTGTTGGAGCTGCGAGCTGACAAGTCCCCAGGTCCTGATGGACTTCATCCTAGGGTATTAAAAGAAGTGGCTAGTGAGATAGTTGGTGCGTTAGTTTTAATTTTCCAAAATTCCCTAGATTCAGGGAAGGTTCCATTAGATTGGAAAATAGCAAATGTAAGTCCTTTATTCAAAAAGGGAGGGAGACAGAAAGCAGGAAACTACAGGCCAGTTAGTTTAACATCTGTCTGAGGGAAAATGTTAGAAGCTATTATTAATGATGTTTTAGCAGGACATTTAGAAAAATTCAAGGTAATTAGGCAGAGCCAACATGGTTTCGTGAAAGGGAAATCATGTTTAACCAATTTATAGGAGTTCCTTGAGGGAGTTACATGTGCTGTGGATAAATAGGAACTGGTGGATGTATTGTACTTGGATTTCCAGAAGGCATTTGATAAGGTGCCAAATCAAAGGTTCTTGCAGAAAATAAAAGCTCATGGTGTAAGGGGTAACATATTGGCATGGATAGAAGATTGGTTAGCTAACAGGAAACAGAGAGTAGGTATAAATGGCTCATTTTCTGGTTGGCAAGATGTAACGAGTGGTGTGCCACAGGGATCTGTGCTGGGGCCTCAACTTTTCACAATTTATAGAAATGACTTAGATGAAGGGACCAAAGTTATGGTTGCTAAATTTGCTGATGACGCAAAGATCGGTAGAAAAGTAACTTGTGGAGAGGACATAAGGAGGCTACAAAAGGATATAAAAAGGTTAAGTGAGTTGGAAAAGATCTGGCAAATAGAGTATAATGTGGGAAAGTGGGAAATTGTCCACTTTGGCAGGAAGAATAAAAAAAAGCATATTATCTAAATGGTGAGAGATTGCAGAGGGATCTGGGTATCCTTGTGCATGAATCACAAAAGGTACAGCACATAATTAGGAAAGCTAATAGAATGTTATCGTTTATCATGAGGGGAATTGAATACAAAAGTAGGGAGGTTATGCTTCAGCAATACAGGGCATTGGTGAGACCACATCTGGAGTACTGTGTACAGTATTGGTCTCCTTATTTAAGGAAGGATGTGAATGTGTTGGAGGCAGTACAGAAAAGGTATATTAGACTAATATCTGGAATGGGCAGGCCGTCTTATGATGAAAGATTGGACAGGCTAGGCTTGTATCTGCTGGAATTTAGAAGAGTAAGAGGTGACTTCATTGAAACATATAAGATCTTGAGGGATCTTGACAGGTTGGATGTGGAAAGGATGTTTCCCCTTTTGGGAGAATCTAGAACTAGGCGTCACTGTTTAAAAATAAGGGGTCGTCCACTTAAGACAAAGATGAGGAGAATTTTCTTCTTTCAGAGGGTTGTCAGTCTTTGGAATTCTCTTCCTCAAAAGGTGGTGGAAGCAAAGTCTTTGAATATTTTTAAGGCAGAGGTAGATAGATTCTTGATAAGCAAGGGGTGGAAAGTTATCGGGGCTAGGTGGAAATGTGGAGAAATCAGTTCAGCCATGAACTTATTGAATGGTGGAGCAGGCTCAAAGGGCTGAGTGGCCTACTCCTGCTCCTAATTCATATGTTTGTATTCCTCAGGGCAATGCCTTGACCATTCAGAGTCAAGCTGCCTGGTTTAATTTTTAAACAAAGCTTGGCCATTAACTGTCAGTCATGGTAAACTGGTACATTCTCCATAGCAACAACTCATCCAATCAGAGTTCACTTGCCAACCCATCAGCACTCTCTTCTCATGCAGCATAACTTGTTATTTTTCCTTACTTTGGTTATTCTTGCGATTTTATTTTTAGTTTATTTTATTTTAGAGATACAGCACTGAAATAGGCCCTTCCACCCACCGAGTTTGTGCTGACCAACAGCCACCCATTTATACTAATCCTACATTAATCCCATATTCCCTACCACATCCCCACCATTCTCCTACCATCTACCTACACTAGGGGCAATTTACAATGGCCAATTTGCCTATCAACCTGCAAGTCTTTGGCTGTGGGAGGAAACCGGAGCACCCGGCGGAAACCCACGCGGTCACAGGGAGAACTTGCAAACTCCGCACAGACAGTACCCAGAACTGAACTTGGGTCGCTGGAGCTGTGAGGCTGTGGTGCTAACCACTGGGCCACTGTGCCGGCCTATTGTCCTAATGGGTGCAAGACGAAAAGTTTTGACAACGTGTCTCTATTTTCAGCAATACTCAGATTCTACGTTTCGATAACTTTACACCATCAAGTGCTAAAAATCAAAAAAAAAAATGCTGAAAGTGCACAGCAGGTATGTGAGCAAAAACTGAGTTCTCATAGGTGTATCTGTTGCAAGATGAAACTGGAGCCAATTTTTATTCAGTCTTACATTTATTCACAGAGTAAACAGTTGCCAGCATTCGCCAGAGCCGGCGGGCAGCCATAAATACGGGGCTAAAATGTGGCGAGTCAAAGAGACTTAGTAGTTGGCAGGAAAAAAGACAGAGGCGCAAGGGGAGAGCCAACTGTGCAACAGCCCCGACAAACAAATTTCTCTGCAGCACCTGTGGAAGAGCCTGTCACTCCAGAATTGGCCTTTATAGCCGCTCCAGGCGCTGCTTCACAAACCACTGACCACCTCCAGCCGCTTACCCATTGTCTCTCGAGACAAGGAGGCCAAAGAAGAAGAAACAATTATAAAGATATAACGCCTAACTACTCCTCCTACTGCCACCACCACAACCACCCCCGTTTCAGTGATTGTCTCCTTATATATGTTTTAAGTAAGACCCCAATTAACACCCTCCACCTGCCTACAATTAAACGTATGGCTATATAATTAACATATCTCCACCCTATTAACCATAAAGGTTCCCACCTGCTTTCTGGCACCTGCTGTACGTTTCCAGCCTTTATGTGTTCATGCAGTTGTTGTCCTTTTAAATGAAGAGTTACATTTATGATGACATCCTAAGCTAATGACTATTGGCGATCCGGACAGAAAACAGTTAAAGGGCTTGTCTCTGTCTCTCTCTCGCTCCCTTCCCCCTCCCTCCCTCCATCTCTGCAGCCACACGGCGTGTGCTGACGATGGGGAGGAAAAGGTTTTCTTTGGCTCCAGTTCCCTCTCGAACATCCTGAGATCGAGGATGTTTGAACCAGAGAGGGTGTGGTCCTTGCAAATGAACAAATCTCGTTTTGCCTCTGTGAGCGATAGGACCCAAACCATCCTTTGAGTGATTTCTTTTAGGTATCAAAGCTATTTTGTGGATGGAAAACATCTCACAGCAAAGAGATTAGTAAATTTAGTGACATTTAGTGACGACAGGACGTTGGAGCGGACTCGAGGGTTTTTCTTTTGGTGGGTTTCCTTCGATCTGCTCGGGAGATCGCGAAGGAGGGTTTCAGCACCCTGGAGAGCGATGGCTTGGCCGTGCATAAGCCGGGCGTGTTGCATCGCTCGCTTCTGGAACCAGCTGGACAAGGCTGATATTGCCGTGCCTCTGGTTTTCACTAAGTATTCCGAGGTCACCGATGGGGCTGCTCCCCAACATCAATTCCGAGTCCTGGGCATCGACGCACAGCCTTCCGGGGGCGACCAGGACTCTGTTGCCAAGACGACTGAGGTACCACTTCTAAATTATTTTTCTATATTTATCTATCCAAAATGCAATCTTTTATGGGTTCATTTCGTTACACTCTCGACTGCAATTGATATGTCTGCTTAGATACTTGCAGGGCTAAAGTCAGGGTCAGATTTTGCATGGGATTAATTCCTGACTCCGATTGTGTGGTTCAGCATTTTATGTAACCTTTGGCAGCCGAACGCAAGGTGCATGAGAATACCCTACATCTGCTGGTGTTCTCCTCCACCTCCACGGGCATAGAGCCACCAATCGGCAGGTGTGGTTCCCTTCCTAACTGTTGTCTGTAGCTCTCCACCCCTCCCTCCTCCCTCCCTTGTTGTCGCGTCCTTTCAAGCACTTGCTCGCTGTTTATTCCACCCTGACGTTCTTTCCATTCTGGGTATGCGACCCAGTGACCCCTTTCCCTTCCCTTAAAATAGCTTTTTAATATTCATTAAATACATGACTTGCAGTCAATGGAGGAGGGACGCCAATCCGAAACTGAATCAAAAACTGGACCAATGTAAAGATAAATAATATAGAGATAGTAGGAAGATAGACAGGTAAAAGTTATTAATTCTGGAAATTTTATCGACCTTTTTCAACCATATACATAAATTATTTGGGTACAAATTAATTTTAAATATCAGTTAAAGGTGAAGCTTGATTAAAATCCCCCTTTAAAGTAGGTTTACCCATTTAATCATCTTAATTGAATTTATGTGGGAATGTGGCATAATCCTGACTGGCACCAATATTACAGATTCTACAGTCCTTTTTTTCTTCCAAAATTGTTTTTGAAGAATCCAGTGACTTTGCAGAGTAGCCCACCCAATCGGATTCGAAAAAACACAGGCACACAAATGCACACACCCTGTTACTATTCCAACATTGCTGATCCCTCCACTCACCCAGTATCCCTCCTGACTTCTCACACGCATCATATCAGATTGGCTGGGAATATTTGATACTTTGAATCCATGGACACCTCATTTTATTTTAGATCAAACTCCCACACCCCTTGTCTGACCAAGACCTTCTCAAACTGCGTCAAACCACCTGAAGTGCAGCGCCTCTATGCAGTGCCATTATAGAGCCTGGTAATACAGGGACGCTGTCATCAGCACTGCAGTGAACACAAGGATCTTTTCAAGATAGATTCTCATTCAGATAAATCATTTATTTTTGGTATTTTTACAATCCTAGTGCAATAAATGTATTTTTGTTATTCTCCCTCATCAGGGATGATTTATCAAAACAGCAAATATGGAAATACAACATTAGAAAAACTTGCCCTCAGCATTATGGTTAGGATTGCAGTCAGGGTTGGCAATGCCCAATCTGTATCCCCTTCACCAGACTTAACAACCACCAGTAAATTATAGATTTTGTTCAAAATCAATAGTTGTCAGCTGTGGCTCGTGGGTAGCACTTTTACTCTGAGTCAGAACGTTATGGGTCTGATTCCCACTCCAACAACTTAAGCACAAAAAGTCTAAGCTGACACTCCAGTGCCATACAGAGGGAGTGCTGTACTATCAGAGGTGCTTTTTTTTTGGATGAGATGTTAAACTGAGGCTTCATCTGCCCTCTCATTTGGACGTAAAAGATCGCATGACGCTACTTTGAAGAATAGTAGGGGAGCTATCCCCGGTGCCCTGGCCAATATTTACCCTTACCTTCTTCTTCTTTCTTCTTCTTCTTTGGCCTCCTTGTCTCGAGAGACAATGGGTAAGTGCCTGGAGGTGGTCAGTGGTTTGTGAAGCAGCGCCTGGAGTGGCTATAAAGGCCAATTGTAGAGTGACAGGCTCTTCCACAGGTGCTGCAGATAAAATTGGTTGTCAGGGCTGTTACACAGTTGGCTCTCTCCTTGCGCTTCTGTCTTTTTTCCTGCCAACTGCTAAGTCTCTTCGACTCGCCACACTTTAGCCCTGCCTTTATTGCTGCCCGCCAGCTCTGGCGATCGCTGGCAACTGACTCCCACGACTTGTGATCAATGTCACAGGACTTCATGTCACGTTTGCAGACGTCTTTAAAGCGGAGACAAGGACGGCCGATGGGTCTGATACCAGTGCCGAGCTCGCTGTACAATGTGTCCTTGGGGATCCTGCCATCTTCCATGCGGTTCACATGGCCAAGCCATCTCAAGCGCCGCTGGCTTAGTAGGGTGTATATGCTGAGGATGTTGGTCGCCTCGAGAACTTCTGTGTTGGAGATATGGTCCTGCCACCTGATGCCAAGGATTCTCCGGAGGCAGCGAAGATGGAATGAATTGAGACGTCGCTCTTGGCTGACGTACGTTGTCGAGGCCTCACTGCCATAGAGCAAGGTACTGAGGACACAGGCTTGATACACTTAGACTTTTGTGTTCCGTGTCAGTGCGCCATTTTCCCACACTCTCTTGGCCAGTCTGGACATAGCAAAGGAAGCCTTTCCCATGCGCTTGTTGATTTCTGCATCTAGAGACAGGTTACTGGTGATAGTTGAGCCTAGGTAAGTGAACTCTTGAACCACTTCCAGAGTGTGGTCGCCGATATTTATGGATGGGGCAATTCTGACGTCCTGTCCCATGATGTTTGTTTTCTTGAGGCTGATGGTTAGGCCAAATTCATTGCAGGCAGCCGCAAACCTGTCGATGAGTCTCTGCAGACACTCTTCAGTGTGGGATGTTAATGCAGCATCGTCAGCAAAGTGGAGTTCCCTGATGAGGAATTTCTGTACTTTGGTCTTCGCTCTTAGATGGGCAAGGTTGAACAACCTGCCACCTGATCTTGTGTGGAGGAAAATTCCTTCTTCTGAAGACTTGAACGCATGTGAAAGCAGCAGAGAGAAGAAGATCCCAAACGGTGTAGGTGCGAGAACACAGCCCTGTTTCACGCCACTCAGGATAGGAAAGGGTCTGATGAGGCACCGCTGTGCTGAATTGTGCCTTTCATATTGTCATGGAATGAGGTGATGATACTTAGTAGCTTTGGTGGACATCTGATCTTTTCTAGTAGTCTGAAGAGACCACGTCTGTTGACGAGGTCAAAGGCTTTGGTGAGATCAATGAAAGCAACGTAGAGGGGCATCTGTTGTTCACGGCATTTCTCCTGTAGCTGGCGAAGGGAGAACAGCATGTCAACGGTCGATCTCTCTGCACGAAAGCCACACTGTGCCTCAGGGTAGACACGCTCAGCCAGCTTCTGGAGCCTGTTTAAAGCGACTCAAGCGAAGACTTTCCCCACTATGCTGAGCAGGGAGATTCCACGGTAGTTATTGCAGTCACCGTGGTCACCCTTGTTCTTACAGAGGGTGATGATATTGGCATCGCGCATGTCCTGTGGTACTGCTCCCTTGTCCCAGCACAGGCAAAGCAGTTCGTAGAGTGCTGAGAGTATAGCAGGCTTGGCACTCAATTATTTCAGGGGTAATGCTGTCCTTCCTAGGGGCTTTTCCGCTGGCTAGAGAATCAATGGCATCACTGAGTTCCGATTTTGTTGGCTGTACGTCCAACTCATCCATGACTGGCAGAGACTAGGCTGCAGTGAGGGCGGTCTCAGTGATAACATTTTCCCTGGAGTACAGTTCTAGGTAGTGTTCCACCCAGCGGTCTTGCACCCTTACCAACATCACTAAAACAGATGATCTGGTCATTATCATATGGCTGTTTGTGGGAGCTTGCTGGCTACCAACCTGCCAAGGTTCCTACAACAGCAAATTCCAAATCTGTGGCCTCTACCACCTAGAAGGACAAGGGCAGCAGACACTTGGGAACACCACCACCTGCAAGTTCCTCTCCAAGCCACACACCATGCTGATTCAGAACTATATAATTGTTCCTCCACTGTCGCTGGGTCAAAGTCCTGGAACTCCCTTCCTAACAGACCTGTGGGTATACCTACCCCACATGGACTGCAGCAGTTCAAGAAGGCAGCTCACCACCACCTTTTCCAGGGCAATTAGAGATGGGCAAGAAATGCTGGCCTTGTCAGCGATGCTCACACCAGCTGAATGAATAAAAAAAATCCTACATTACAAATACTGAATACATTTCAAAAGTACTTCATTGGCTGTAAAATGGTCGGGAATGTCCTGATGTTGTAAGAGGTGCTATATAAATGCAAGTCTTTCTTCTAACAAGCTTGAATTGTGTCTAGGAGAGAGATTAAGTGAGCCAACACCTGGGTGCGTTATAGGTTAGCCATTGTTGGTGAAACAATTTCAGGTGATGAATATAAGGGGAATTTCTAGAAAAGAAATACTAAACTGAACGTGAATTTAAAAAGATTTTCATTTATATAGCACCTTTCATGACCACGGGATGTCCTAAAGTGCTTCAGAGGCAATGAAATTCTTTCAAAGTGTTGTAATGTATGAAACACAGCAGCCAATGTGCACACAGCAAAATCCCACAAACAGCAATGTAATAATGACCAGATAATCTGGTTTTGTAATATTGATTGAGGACTAAATGTTGGCCAGGATAGCAGGAGGACCTCCCTTGCTCTTCTTTAACATTGTTCCATGGGATCTTCTATATCCACCTGACAAGGCAGATGGAGCCTCTGTTTAGGAAAGGTGGTGGCACGTGACTAGTAACCCAGAGCTCCAGGCTAATGTGCTGGGGACATACCTTCGAATCCCACCACAGTAAATAGTGAAATTTGAATTCAATTAATAAATTTGGAACTAAAATCTAGTCTAATTGTGACCATGAAACCATTGTTGATTATTCTTAAAAACCCATCAGGTTCACTAATGTCCTTTAGGGAAGGAAATCTGCCGTTCTTACCTGACTCCAGAGCCGCAGCAATGTGGTTGACTCTTAACTGACCTCTAAAATGGCCTAGCAATCCACTCAGTTGTATCAACTCTGCTACAAAGCCTAAGAAAAGGAATGAAACCAAATGGATCACCCGGCATCAACCTAAGGCACTGGAAACGACAATGGCAAACACAGCTCTGTCGACCCCGCAAAGTCCTCCTTACTAACATTTGGGAGCTTGTACCAAAGTTGTGAGAGCTGTCCCACAGACTAATCATACTCACAGAATTCTTACCTTGCAGACTATGTCTCAGACACCACAATCACCATCCCTGGATATGTCCTGTCCCACCAACAGGACAGACCCACCAAAAGTGGCTGCATAGTAGTATACAGGTGGGGGGGAGTTGCCCTGGGAGTCCTCAACATTGACTCTGGACCCCATGAAGTCTCATGGTGTCAGGCCAAACATGGGGGCAAGGAAACCTCCTCCTGATTACTATCTACCGCACCACACTCGACCCCACCCCCCCAACCCTCCGTGCTCCTTGGCTGATGAATTAGTGCTTCTCAATGTTGAACACCACTGAGGATAGCAAGGGCACACAATGTACTCTGAGTGGGACACTTCAATGTCCAGCACCAAGAGTGGCTCGGTAGCACTACTACTGAGTGAGCTGGCTGAGTCCTAAAGAACATAACTGCTAGACTGGGTCTGCAGCAGGTGGTGAGGGAAAAACCTACTTGACCTCATCCTCACCAATCTACCTGTCGCAATGCAACTGTCCATGACAGTATTGGTAGGAGTGACCACCGCACAGTCATTGTGGAGACAAAGACTCGTCTTCACATTGAGGGTACCCACCATCGTGTTGTGTGGCACTACACAATGCTAAATGGGATAGATTTTGAACAGATCTAGCAACTCAAAACTGGGCATCCATGAGGTGCTATGGACCATCAGCAGCAGCAGAATTGTATTCAACCACAATCTGTAACCTCATAGCCTGGCATATCCCTCACTCTACCATTACCATCAAGCCAGGGGACTAACGTGGTTCAATGAGTTCTGGACGGCATGACAGGAGCAGCACCAGGTATATCTAAAAATGAGGTGTCAGCCTGGTGAAGCTACAGCACAGGACTACGTGCATGCCAAACAGCAGAAGCAGCATTCAATAGACAAGGCTAAGTGATCCCACAACCAACGGGTCAGATCTAAGCTCTGCAGTCCTGCCACATCCAGTGGATGGTGAATTGTGAATGGTGGTGGACAATTAAAAAACTAACAGAAGGAAGAAGCTCCACAAATATGCCCATCCTCAATGATGGGAGAACCCAGCACACCAGTGCAAAGGACAAGGCTGAGGCATTTGCATCCATCTTCAGCCAGAAGTGCTGAGTGGATGATCCATCTCGGCCTCCTCCTGAGGTCCCCAGCACAACAGATGCCAGTCTTCAGCCAATCCGATTCACTCCACATGATATCAAGAAATGGCTGAAGGCCCTAGATACTGTAAAGGCTATGGGCCCTGACAACATTCCAGCAATAGTACTGAAGACTTGTGCTCCAGAACTAGCCACACCCCTAGCCAAGCTGTTCCAGTACAGCTTTAACATTGGCATCTACCCAGAAATGTGGAAAATTGCCCAGGTATGCCCTGTGCACAAAAAGCAGGACAAATCCAACCCGGCCAATAACTGCCCTATCAGTCTACTCTCAATCATTGGCAAAATGATGGAAAGTGTCATCGACAGTGCTGTCAAAGGGCACTTGCTTAGCAATTACCTGCTCACTGATACTCAGTTTGGGTTTCGCCAGGGCCATTCAGCTCCTGACCTCATTACAGTCTTGGTCCAAACATGGACAAAAGAGCTGAACTCCAGAGGTGAGGGGAGAGTGACTGCTCTTGACATCAAGGCAGCATCTCACCGAGTACGACATCCTACCAAAACTGGAGTCAATGGGAATCAAGGGGAAAACCCTCCGCTGGTTGGAGCCATACCTAGCGCAAATGAAGATGCTTGTGATTGTTGGAGGTCAATCATCTCAGTCCCAGGATATCACTGCAGGAGTTCCTCAGGGTAGTGTCCTAGGCCCAACCATCTTCAGCTGCTTCGTCAATGACCTTTTCTCCATCAAAAGGTCAGAAGTGGGGATGTTTGCTGATGTTTGCACAATGTTCAACATCATTCTCGACTCCTTAGATACTGAAGCAGCCCATGTCCAGATGTAGCACAAAGAACAAAGAACAAAGAAAATTACAGCATAGGAACAGGCCCTTCGGCCCTCCAAGCCTGCGCCGATCCAGATCCTCTATCTAAACATGTCGCCTATTTTCTAAGCGTCTGTATCTCTTTGCTTCCTGCCCATTCATGTATCTGTCTAGATACATCTTAAAAGACGCTATCGTGCCCACGTCTACCACTTCCGCTGGCAACACGTTCCAGGCACCCACCACCCTCTGCGTAAAGAACTGTCCACGCATATCCCCCCTAAACGTTTCCCCTCTCACTTTGAACTCGTGACCCCTAGTAATTGAATCCCCCACTCTGGGGAAAAAGCTTCTTGCTATCCACCCTGTCTATACCTCTCATGATTTTGTACACCTCAATCAGGTCCCCCTCAACCTCCGTCTTTCTAATGAAAATAATCCTAATCCACTCAACCTCTCTTCATAGCTAGCGCCCTCCATACCAGGCAACATCCTGGTGAACCTCCTCTGCACCCTCTCCAAAGCATCCACATCCTTTTGGTAATGTGGTGACCAGAACTGCACGCAGTATTCCAAATGTGGCCGAACCAAAGTCTTATACAACTGTAACATGACCTGCCAACTCTTGTACTCAATACCCCGTCCGATGAAGGAAAGCATGCCGTATGCCTTCTTGACCACTCTATTGACCTGCGTTGCCACCTTCTGGGTGACAGCCTCACAGCTCCAGTGACCTGGGTTCAATTCTGGGTACTGCCTGTGTGGAGTTTGCAAGTTCTCCCTGTGTCTGCGTGGGTTTCCTCCGAGCGCTCCGGTTTCCTCCCACATGCCAAAGACTTGCAGGTTGATAGGTAAATTGGCCATTATAAAATTGCCCCTAGTATAGGTAGGTGGTAGGGAAATATAGGGACAGGTGGGGATGTGGTAGGAATATGGAATTAGTGTAGGATTAGTATAAATGGGTGGTTGATGGTCGGCACAGACTCGGTGGGCCGAAGGGCCTGTTTCAGTGCTGTATCTCTAAACTTAAACTAAACTAAATGGACCTGAACAACCAAATCTCTCTGTACATCAATTTTCCCCAGGACTTTTCCATTTATTGTATAGTCCACTCTTGAATTGGATCTTCCAAAATGCATCACCTCGCATTTGCCCGGATTGAACTCCATCTGCCATTTCTCCGCCCAACTCTCCAATCTATCTATATTCTGCTGTATTCTCTGACAGTCCCCTTCACTATCTGCTACTCCACCAATCTTAGTGTCGTCTGCAAACTTGCTAATCAGACCACCTATACTTTCCTCCAAATCATTTATGTATATCACAAACAACAGTGGTCCCAGCACGGATCCCTGTGGAACACCACTGGTCACACGTCTCTATTTTGAGAAACTCCCTTCCACTGCTACTCTCTGTCTCCTGTTGCCCAGCCAGTTCTTTATCCATCTAGCTAGTACACCCTGGATCCCATGCGACTTCACTTTCTCCATCAACCTACCATGGGGAACCTTATCAAACGCCTTACTGAAGTCCATGTATATGACATCTACAGCCCTTCCCTCATCAATCAACTTTGTCACTTCCTCAAAGAATTCTATTAAGACATGACCTTCCCTGCACAAAACCATGTTGCCTATCACTGATAAGCCCATTTTCTTCCAAATGGGAATAGATCCTATCCCTCAGTATCTTCTCCAGCAGCTTCCCTACCACTGACGTCAGGCTCACCGGTCTATAATTACCTGGATTATCCCTGCTACCCTTCTTAAACAAGGGGACAACATTAGCAATTTTCCAGTCCTCCGGGACCTCATCAGCAAGACCTGGACAACATCCAGGCATGGGCTGATAAGTGGCAAATAACATTCACACCACACAAGTCCTAGGCAATGACAATCTTAAACGAGAGAAAATCTAACCATCTCCTCTTGACATTCAATGGCATTACCATCGCTGAATCCCCCACTATCAACATCCTGGAGGTTACCATTAACCAGAAACTGTTCTGGACCAGCCATATAAATGTGTGGCTACAAGAGCAGGTCAGAGGCTGGAAATTCTGCGGCGAGTAACTCATTTCCTGACTCCGCAAAGCCTGTCCACCGTCTACAAGGCACAAGTCAGGAATGTGATGGAATGTTCTCCACTTGCCTGGATGGGTGCAGCTCCAACAACACTCAAGAAGTTTGACACCATCCAGGACAAAGCAGCCCACTTGATTGGCACCCCATCCACCACCTTCAACATTCACTCCCTCCACCACTGACACACAGTGGCAGCAGTGTGTACCATCTATAAGATGCACTGCAGCAACTCACCAAGGCTCCTTCGACAGCACCTTCTAAACCCGCGACCTCTACCGCCTAGAAGGACAAGGGCAGCAGATGCATGGGAACATCACCACCTGCAAGTTCCCCTCCAAGCCACATACCATCCTGACTTGGAACTATATCGCTGTTCCTTCACTGTCGCTGAGTCAAAATCCTGGAACTCCCTTCCTAACAGCACTGTGGTGTACGTACACCCCAATGACTGCAGCAGTTCAAGAAGGCAGCTCATCACCAACTTCTGGAGGGCAATTAGGGCTGGGCAATAAATGCTGCCCACATTCCACAAACGAATAAAAAACCTGATGGGAAAGAACTTTGGGGTTGTGGAAGGCGCTTTATAAATGCAAGTTCCTTCTTTCATTACCTTGAGAACTTCCATTGGTTTACCACAAAGTCTTTTTTTTTGCATGAACGAGTCTGACCTTCATGTTTCCTCATAACTTAGATTCCTAATATCTGGAATCATCTGCCTAAAGGGCAGCAAGAAAGCAGAACATTGACATTTTACACGATAACTTGGAATAAGTGGAGGAGTGTCATTGCAGAGAGCACAGCAGGATGATGCTGACAGCAGGAGCTGTGATTTGGATGGGTCTGGGAGTTGGTCTGCAGGCATCTGAGCTCAGGAATCCTTGCCATAGTCTGAGAAATTATTGGCAGTTCTGGATTGGTCCTGAGGCTAGTCTGAAATTGCTGCTCCCCCCCGCCCCCCCCACCCCTCTTTCTGTAATGGAACATCTGGACCTGATGCCAGTGGAGCATTCCAAGATTCTAGGTCATTTGATAAACCATCCAAGTAATTTACTCAGTCAATGTGCCAGCCATGCTGCAGTTGGTAATACCCTTGACTCTGGGTGAGAAGGTTGTGGATTCAAGTGTGGCTTCAAGACATGTGCACACAAATCTAGGCTGACACTGCAGTGCAGTACTGAGGGAGTGCTGCACTGTTGGATGAGACAGCATGGAGTTTGTACTGAGGCCCTAGCAGTGGAGGATGGACGTGCAGAGGGACTGGCTTATCCTGAACTTGTTTAGCAAGGCCCACTCTCAATGAGGGGGACAATGGATCGGCGTTCACACCGCACACCCCATCAGTACCCAGTTGCCTCTGGGGCAGTATATGATCCTACCAGCAGACTGAAGTCCAAGAGAAAATTAAAGGTCTCCGAAGCAGCCCCCTTTGTGGAATCCCAGTCACCCCACAACCACCAGTTTCAACATTGAGCAACCCTCTGGCTTTATGGCAATAGGGCATTGCTCTCCAAAAGTTACAACTTAATGTTGAGGGCCTTTAGGCTGCCAAACGAAATCTGATTGGATGTCTTGACACCCAACACTCTATTGCTGCAGTGAATGGCACATTGATTGCTGTTGATTTATATCTCATGAGGCTAAAAGATGCTTAAAGATTTCACATGAGATCCTATTATCATATTCAAATCACCTGAACTACAAGGGCCTATTCTAGTATTGAGTACATATCAATTTTCTTAATTATGAGAGTATACTAAGCCTTTATAAGTCATGGGTTTGGGATCAGCTGGTGTCCAATTTTGGGAACCAGATTTTAGTCAAGGCCTTGGAGAGGGTGCAGAGCAGATTTGTTAGGATGATGCCAGGATTGATGGGTTTGTTATCTGGAGATACTGGAGAAGATGGGATTGTTCTCCTTCAGAGCAGAGAATGTGAAGGGGAGATTTATTAGATCAGTTTAAAACTATGAAGCAATTTGGCAGAGTTAATAAGGAGAAATTGTTTCTAGTCAGTAACCAGAGGGCACAAATTTTAAATAATTGGCAAAAAGGCAGAGGAGAGAAGAAAAGAATCAAAAAAGGAAAAAAAGAGAAAAAGATTGGTGAAGACAAATGTAGGTCCCTTACAGTCAGAAGCAGGGGAATTTATTATGGGGAACAAAGAAATGGCTGACCAACTAAATGCATACTTTGGTTCTGCCTTCACACAAAGGAGGACACAAATATCATACCAGAAATGTTGGGGAACACAGGGTTTAGTGAGAGGGAGGAACTGAAGGAAATCTGTATTAGTAGAGAAATGGTGTTGGGGAAATTGGTGGGATTGAAGGCCGATAAATCCCCAGGGCCTGATAATCTACATCCCAGAGTACTTAAGGAAGTGGCCCTAGAAATAGTGGGTGCATTGGTGGTCATCATCCAAGATTCTATAGACTCTGGAACAGTTCCTACAGATTGGAGGGTAGCTAATGTAACCCCACTATTTAAAAAGGGAGGTAGAGAGAAAGCAGGGAATTATAGACCAGTCAGCCTGATGTCAGTAGTGGGGAAAATTCTACAGTCCATTATCAAAGGTTTTATAGCAGAGCACTTAGAGAACAGTGGTAGAATCGGGCAGAGTCGGCATGGATTTACGAAAGGGAAATCATGCTTGACAAATCTACTAGAACTCTAGTGGATGTGGTTTATTTGGACTTTCAGAAGTCCTTCAACAAAGTCCCACATAAGAGATCAGTGTGTAAAATTAAAGCGCATGGAATTGGGGGTCGTGTATTACGATGGATAGAAAATTGGTTGGCAGACAGGAAACAAAAAGTAGGAATAAACAGATCTTTTTCCGAATGGCAGGCATTAACAATGGGGTACCGCAGGGATCGGTGCTGGGACCCCAGCTATTCACAATATACATTAATGATTTAGATGAGGAAACTAAATGTAATATCTCCAAATTTGAAGATGACACAAAACTGGGTGGGAGGGTGAGTTGTGAGGAGGATGCAGAGAGGCTTCAGGGTGATTTGGACAAGTTGAGTGAGTGGGCAAATGCATGGCAGGTGCAGTATAATGTGGATAAATGTGAGGTTATCCACTTTGGTAGCAAAAACAGGAAGGCAGATTATTATCTGAACAGTTATAAACTGAGAGAGGGGAATGTGCAGCGAGACCTGGGTATTCTCCTACAGCAGTCGCTAAAGGTAAGCATGCCAAAGACTTGTGTGTTGATAGGTAAATTGGCCATTGTAAAAATTGCTCCTAGTGTAGGTAGGTGGTAGGAGAATTGAGGGAAGGTGGGGATGTGAGAGGGAAAATGGGATTAATGTAGGATTAGTATAAATGGGTGGTTGACGGTCGGCGTGGACGCAGTGGGCCAAAGGGCCTGTTTCGATGCTGTATCTCTCTATGACTCTATAACAGGCGATAAAAAAGGCAAATGGCATGTTGTCCATCATAGTGAGAGGATTCAAGTACAGGAGCAGGGATGTCTTGCTGCAATTATACAGGGCTTTGGTGAGGCCACACCTGGAATATTGTGTGCAGTTTTGGTCTCCTTATCTGAGTAAGGATGTTCTTGCTATAGAGGGAGTGCAGCGAAGGTTTACCAGACTGATTCCTGGGATGGCAGGTCTGACGTATGAGGAGAGATTGAGTCAGTTAGGATTATATTCGCTGGAGTTCAGTAGAGTGAGGGAGGAATCTCATAGAAACATATAAAATTCTAACAGGACTTGACAGAGTAGATGAAGGAAGGATGTTCCCGATGGTGGGGGAGTCCAGAACCAGGGGTCGTAGTCTAAGAATACGGGGTAAACCTTTCAGGACTGAGATGAGGAGAAATTTCTTCACCCAGAGAGTGGCGAACCTGTGGAATTCACTACCACAGAAAGCAGTTGAGGCCAAAACATTGTATGTTTTCAAGAAGGAGTTAGATATAGCTATTGGGGTGAAAGGGATTAAAGGATATGGGGGGAAAGCGGGAGCAGGTTACTGAGTTAGATGATCAGCCATGATCATAATGAATGGTGGAGCAGGCTCGAAGGGCTGAATGGCCTACTCCTGCTCCTATTTTCTATGTTTCTATGTTTACTCAGTGAGTATGTCACTCTTTTTAATTTTGTCATACTTTGAGTTGCTAATCTGGAATGGGCTGCCTGAAAGGATGGTGGAAAGAGATTTAATAGTAATTTTCAGAAGAGAATTTGATAAATATTTAAGAAGGAAATATTTCCAGGGCTATGGGAAAGAACAGGGAAATGGGATTAATTGGATCGTTCTTGCAGGGAGCCAGCACAGAAATAAAGGGCTGATTGGCAGCCTCCTGTGCTGCAAGAGTCTAATTCTTATTTTTCATACGTTCAGATTTGTACTTTTTAGCCTTCTCTTATCATTGCATTGGGATCTTATCATTGGACACAAGCGTTGTCCATTATTTGTGTTAACCAGTGATGGGGCCTGTAGTTTGTTGCTTGTGGTTTAGGTCATGTGACAAGAAGATTGGCATTTTCTACAACACGATGCCAGGTATACCTAAGCTATAGACAGTGGCAGCTAACAAGAAGAATGCATTCTATTGAGAAGTTTTACTCTTGATTTGTCATATAAACAGCGTGCAGTAGAGTTATGGCACCCCTGTGTACATTGCAGGATGATATCCCATTATTATAGAGATGTAAGAGTCCTGTATCACGTTACACAATTTACTACAGAGGTGTAATATTCCTGTACATATACAATACATAAAAATTGTGTATAATATTAGATAATACAGTCAAGGTTAAATGTCCTGCATATGTTATATATGTGCCAGCTGTAGTTTAGTGGGTAGCACTCTTGCCTTTGAGTCAGTCAGTTGTGGCTTCAAGACACACTCCAGGCACTTGAGTACAAAATTTAGGTTAACACTTCAGTGCAGTTCTGTGGGCTGTCTTTCATGAGACTTTAAAACCAAGACCCCCATCTGCTCCCTTGGGTGGATGCAAAAGAAAATCCTTGATACTATTCAAAAAAGAGCAGGGGAGTTCTATGTGTCCTCGCCAATATTTATCCTTCAACCAACATCACTAAAAACTGATTATCTTGTCATTATCATGTTGCTGTTTGTGGGAGCTTGCTGTGTGCAAATTGGCTGCCACGTTCCCTGCATTACAACATTGACTACACTTTAAAAAGTACTTCATTGGCTGTAAAGCGCTTTGAGACATCCTGAGGTCATGAAAGGGTGATGGAGTAGGAAAAAATGCAACTTTACAAGATAAAAAAGAATCTACATAGAAAAGTTAGCAAGCAGATCAGCAGGGGGCAAACCTTCAAAAATGAGAGAGGTAAAGCACAGAATAAAGAAAAATTTAGGCGAATTTGGGATGAACCAAAGAAAACAGCTCCACACAGAATGAAATTGAACTGAAATTAAAAGGGAGGCATATGATAAAATCAGGCCTAATAATACTAAAGATAGATTAATGCCAGCTCTTAGTTGATACCTATCAAGGATGTAAAGGGTGAGTATACCAGCTGGGGGTGGTGAGATGGAAATACACTCATCATCCCAACTTCCTAATGCTCACTACCCAATTGGAATCACGAAGGGGAATTCCCCTCATGGGCCCCTGGGATCCCCTCACACACACTCCTCGTTCATAGAAGAATGAGAGTATAAAGTAATTGATAAATTTAACCATCAGTTCTGATTTGCTGAGCTCTACAGTTCCGTTTCCTGTACCGCATTTCATCTATAATCTTATTTTCAGTGATAAGCATCAAATGCTCTACAATACAGACATGAAATAATTAACTTACAAGCTCCTTGGAAACAATTTCCAGGAATTACAGGATGGCTGGCACTTAATTCTCACCAAATAATTTATATTCTTCCTCCCCTGCTATCATGAAGCCACAGAACCGTATATGAGTTCACTAATCACTGGACCCTCTGTACCCACCTAGACCAGAACCCTTTGATTAGATTCTAGCCTTTAACTCACTCCCAGGTATTCATTCTCTGATATGTAAGCCAGTCGAACCCCTCAATTAGATTCCCTGTAACTCACTCACCAAATTGATCATTCGATACAAAAACCGTCTGAACACGTTGATTACATTCCAGCCTGGTACTCAGCCTTGGATTTAATAATATCATTTGAATCCCGGAAAAACACTCATCGTTCCATAGAATCTTACAGCACAGCAACTTGGAACAGTTTACTATTTAGAAGGACATAGGAACTGGAGGAGGCCATTCAACCCTTTGAGCGTGTTCCATCATTCAAGGGGAAATGGCAGTGTAGTGGCAATGTCACTGCACTAGTAATCCAGAGGCCCCAGGCTAATGCTCTGGGGCACAGGTTCAAATCCCACCACAACAGCTCGTGGAATTTAAATTCAATTAATTAATTTTTTAAAAAAATCAACTGATAAAAACCTGGAATTGAAAGCTAGTCTCAGGACTGATGCCTTGAAACTATCATTGATTGTTGTAAAAACCCATCTGGTTCGTTAATGTCCTTTAGGGAAGGTTCCATCGTTACCCGGTCTGGCCTACATGTGACTCCAGACTCACAGCAATGTGGTTGACTCTTAACTGCCCTCTGAAATGGCCCAGCAAGCCATTCAGTTGTCAAGGGCTATTAGGGATGGGCAAAAAATGCTGGCCTTACCCACATCCCATGAAACAAAATTAGATCATGGCTGATCTGTACCTTAACTCCATCTCCCAGCCTTGGTTCTGTAACTCCTAATATCTTTACCAAACAAAGATCTATCAATCTCCGTGTTGAATTGACTCTCATTCTCAGCAACTTTTTTGGGGGGAGAGAGTTCCAGATTTCCACTACCCTTTGTATAAAGAAGTGCTTCCTGACATTGCCCCTGAATGGCCTAGCTCGAATTTTAAGGTTATGCCCCCTTGTGTTGGACTTCCCGACCAGAGGAAATAGTTTCATCTACTCTATCAACTCCTTTACTCATTTTAAACACATCAATTCGATCACCCTTCAATCTTTTATACTCAAGGGAATACAAACCTAGTCAATGCAACCAGTCCTCATAATTTAGCCCTTTTAGCTCCAGTAGCAATCTGGTGAAATAAAGGATCTATATAAATGCAAGTTGTTGTTGTTGCTGTTGTATTCCACATGAGATGATTTATTTTAAGATGTCTTTTTAAATTCTGGGACGCCAGGCATCTGAAGCAGCGACGGAAGCTGTGTCAGCATCAGTAAGCACCAAGCCTGGATCACGGCGGGAGTCGGTCATGAGGCAGGACTATCGTCCCTGGAAGGTGCGTCCAGAGCCCAGCTGTAAGCCTAAGCAGGAATACACACCAACAGACACACCCTTTGAGAAAGAGACACAGTACAAGAAGGATTTCAAGGCCTGGCCCATCCCCAAGAGAAGCGACCACCACCCCTGGATACCCAAGGGGGAGAGGGGCAGTCAGACGCCAGTACCCAGCAGAGAGGAGCCATCGGGTTCAGTGGCGACACCAGCAGCTCTGCCATCGGTGGGCCACGATCTGGCAAAGGGCAAAGTGGCAGATGCTTTAAACAGGCAGATCAAAGAGGAGAGAGGGACCAGCACCTCTTACAGGTAACAGACAAACCCATGGTGACATTTCCTTCAATAATTTCACTAGGTTCACATTGAATACAAAGAAGCAATGATAAACATTTATTAAATCACTGGTTAGGCCTCAGATGGATTATTGTTTATAAATCTGGGCCAAAATACTTTAGGGAGGATGTCAAGGCCTTGGAACACAGGGACATAGGAGTAGGAGGAGGCCATTCAGCCCCTTGAGTTTGTTCTGCCATTCACTGAGATAATGGCTACTCTTAATTCCTTCCACCTGCCTTGATTCCAGATGTTTTTATACCCTTGGCTATCATACTGGGGATTAGGGAGCTAAATCATGAGGACCCATAACACAAACTCAGTTGAGAAGGTTGAGAGGTGATCTAACTGAGGTGTTCATGGCAAAAGGATTCAAAAGGGTAGATACAGAGAAGGTATTCCTCTGGTGGGAGAGTCCAGAACAAAGGGGAATAACCTTAAAATTAGACCAAGGCTGTTCCCCTTAGAGAAGAGAATGTTAAGGGGAGATTTAATAGAGGTGTTCAAAATAATGGAGGGTTTTGATAGAGTAAACAAAGAGAAATTGTTTCCATTGGTGGGTGCTTTGGTAGACTTAAGATAATTTGCAAAAAAAAGCAGAGAGGGAGCTGAGGAGAATTTTCTATGGCCTGGAATGCATTGCCTGAAAGGACAGTGGCAGCAGATTCAATAGTAATTTTCAAAAGGGAGTTAGGTATGCATTAGAAAGGTAAACATTTGCAGAGTAGGAGAAAGAGCAGGGGAGTGGAACTAATTGGATTGCTCTTCCAAAGAGTTGGCACAGACATGATGGGCCAAATGGCCCCCTTCTGTGCTGTATGTTTCTGTGGTTCTAAATATATATGATGGATGTTTGTAAAGTGTCTTGTGCCACCGCTCCCTCTTTAATTACTGATGTATTAGCCTGAATGACAAACACAAAGGGATAAATGAGGTCTCAGTGGCAGATGGTCCTTTGCAAATGACATTTTGTGCTGCTTGTTCTGGCTTAAGAGAGACTGATCATGTGCTGATGTCAACCAGTTGGCCCATATGTAAGAAATAAGGGATTTGGTGCTAAATATATCATCTGTATCTCAGTGGTGTAGCCCTCGCCACTGACTAGGAAGGCTGTGGACTCATTTCCCACTCCAGAGACTTAACCACAAAAATCTAGGCTGACACTCTGAGTGCAGTACTGAGGGAGTACTGCACTGTCGGAGGTGCTATCCTTCAGATGAGAGGTTAAACCGAGGATCCATCTCCTCTTTCATGTGGATGTAAAAGATCCCATGACACTATTCCGAAGAACAGCTAGGGCATCCTCCCTGGTTTTCTGGCTGACATTTATCCCTCACCCATCAGCACTAAAAACAGATAATCTGGTCATTATCACATTACTGCTGTGCAGAAATTGGCTACACTTCAAAAGTATTTAATTGGCCATGAAGTGCCTTTTGATGTGCTGAGGTTGTCCCCGTCCAGGGCACAGAAAAGAAGGGGGCTGCCCACCTCTCTGCCGCAATCTTGTCATGCCCCGGAACGGAAGCGTGCAGTGTCCCCATCAGTATACTTGGTGCCTTCTGTGACTGGTGGGCACTGCAGGGCATGAAGTCTGTCTTGTAGACATCAATAATAAAATTCTGATTTAGCTGTGAAGTTATCCTTCTATTTTTGTGCCTTGTTTTGGCATCTTTCTGAGTTTGATGACGATCCAATGGTAGCGTTGCCCAGACTGCTGAGATGAGTTTTGTTTGTCCATTCTTATTAGTCCATCAGAAAGTCCACTATACTTGATCTCACCCTATCAGCATATCCTCCTATTCCTTTCTCCATCTATCTTCCTCTTAAATGCATCTATTCATCTCAACTACTCAATGTGATGTGGAATTCTATATTCTAACCATTGTCTGGGTAGAAATGTTTCTCCTGAATTCCTTATTGGATTTATCAGTGACCATCATGGCTCCTAGTTTTGATCCCTAGCTAATGAGGCTGAGACCATTAATAGGGCCCCAAACTGCTGAATCCAAAGCCGTAGACTTAACTCAAGCTCGGGATCAAAGCCAGTACGTTTCGTATATCTGAGTACCATGTTAAACAATGACTAATCCCTCTGTGCCAAAGCAGAGGCAAGCTCAAAAAAGCACTTTCCAAAATGGTCATGTTTCTTTCCCCAAGGGCTGGAACACAATGGGGTGGAAGTTATGCCACAGTTGTATAAAGCTCTAGTTAGACCACATCTGGAATAACTGTGTTTAACTCTGGGCACTGCACCCTCAGGAAGATTCACCAGAATGATACTGGAAGTAAAGGGTTACTTTATGGACAGGCTTGTATGGTCTAGGCTTGCATTACATCGAGTATAGAAGATTGAGATGTTTACGATGATTAAAGGATTTGATAGAGTAGATAGAGAGAAACTATTTCCTCAGGTGAGAGAGTTCGGAACAAGGGGGGAGTGGGGGGGGGGAGGTGGGGAGCACCTTAAAATTCGAGCTAGGTGATGCCAGGAAATACTTCTCCACACAAAAGGTAGTGGAAGTCTGGAGCTCCCCCAAAAGCTGTTGATGCTGGGGGGCAACTGAAAATTTCAAAACTTAGGTGATGATGTCAAAGAACAAAGAACAAAGAAAATTACAGCACAGGAACAGGCCCTTCGGCCCTCCAAGCCTGCGCCGATCCAGATCCTCTACCTAAACATGTCGCCTATTTTCTAAGGGTCTGTATCTCTTTGCTTCCTGCCCATTCATGTATCTGTCCAGATACATCTTAAAAGACGCTATCGTGTTCGCATCTACTACCTCCGCTGGCAACGCGTTCCAGGCACCCACCACCCTCTGCGTAAAGAACTGTCCACGCATATCCCCCCTAAACATTTCCCCTCTCACTTTGAACTCATGACCCCTAGTATTTGAATCCCCCACTCTGGGAAAAAGCTTCTTGCTATCCACCCTGTCTATACCTCTCATGATTTTGTACACCTCAATCAGGTCCCCCCTCAACCTCCGTCTTTCTAATGAAAATAATCCTAATCTACTCAACCTCTCTTCATAGCTAGCGCCCTCCATACCAGGCAACATCCTGGTGAATCTCCTCTGCACCCTCTCCAAAGCATCCACATCCTTTTGGTAATGTGGCGACCAGAACTGCACGCAGTATTCCAAATGTGGCCGAACCAAAGTCCTATACAAATGTCAAAGGTTATGGAACCACAATGGGTAGATAGAGTTAGGATACAGATCAGATGCGATGGCTAGCCGAACAGGCCCAAGGGGCTGAATGGCCTGCTTCTGTTCCTAAGCTGTTATGTTCCACTCTCTGAAAATAGAGAACAAAATTAATTCCAAAAAAATTATACACTAGTAACAGTTCAGACAGGAGATATGTTGCAATTTAACAGATGCTTAATGCAATGCTGTTCCTGAATCTATTCAGAGACTTGGCGAATATTAGCAGGTCTCCACAGAGATGTGCGCACGCAGCTGTGAAACAGGCTCCGCTAAACTAAATAGGCGGTTCTCACAACCTGCTCATTATCCAATCAGACCCCATGGGTTTAATTAGTGGTCTTGTTCAGTCAGCCCAGCAACTTGTTGTTATTTTGCCTTGCATGAGTAATTAGAAAGCCCTTGATTCTCCGATCAGACGGCCTCCAGTGGTCTGGGCGGACAGGGACAGGGAGGGGGAAGGGGATTTGTAAATCTTGCTGCAAGGGTCAGCAAGCACTGGAGCTTGGTGCCAACATGTACAGAGCAAGTATTTAGGGAAAAGGAAGAGTCACAAATGCACAGCAGCTCTGTCTACTAATTCAATAAGTGTCAGAGTGCAACCCTCTGGAAATTATCTCTTTATACTCATTCTCGGAACGTGGTCGTCACCAGCAAGGCCACCATTTATTGCCCATCTCTAATTGTCAGATCTGAGGGACTTGCTAGGCACTTTTCAGAGGGCAGTGACAAATCAATTACTTTGCGGCAGCTGTAGCTCAGTGGGTAGCTCTTTTGCCTCCGAGTTAGAAAGTTGTGGGTTCAAGGCTCACTTGAGTAAGCACAAAATCTACACTGATACCCCAGTGCCAGTACTGAGGGAGTGCTGCAATATACGAGTTGCTGCCTTTCAAAATGAGACATTAAACTAAGGCCCTCTCAGGTAGATATAAATATTTTGACGAAGGGCAGGAAGATTTTGCGCCGGTGCCCTGGAAAATACTTATCCCTCAATCAACATGACTAAAGTAAAACAGATTACCTGAACATTTTCACATTGCTGTTTTTGGGAGCTTGCTGTGAGCAGATTGGCTACTGTGTCTCCTACATTAAAACAGTGACTCTGCTTCAAAAAGTACTTCGTAGAGTGTCTTGTGACACCCTGACATCAAAGAACAAAGAACAAAGAAAATTGCAGCACAGGAACAGGCCCTTCGGCCCTCCAAGCCTACGCCGATCCAGATCCTCTATCTAAACCTGTCGCCTATTTTCTAAGGGTCTGTAAGGTGCTATAGGAATGCAGTCTTTGACTCCAGCCTCACACCAAACAAATATAGGCCCAGACCGGCTAAGGACAGCAGGTTTCCTTCCCTAAAGGACATTAGTGAACCAGTTGGATTTTTACATGGTCACTTTTACTGAGACCGATTTTTTAAACAGATATGTTTTCAGATTGAACTAAAATCCTCAAATTGCCATAGTGGGATTTGAACTCATGCTCGAATGGATTATTAGTCCAGGACACTTGATTACTGACCCAGTAATATAATAACTAGGCTACTATACCCTATGCCGTCACTGACTTTCTTCAGTCCACATAATATTGGCAAAATTGCTACACATTATTGATGAAGGACTTGCATTCATGTAGCGCCTTATCATGCCCTCCAAAAACGTCTCTCGTACACAATTCCATGGGCCCAGGTGATGGGGTCACGAGAGGGTAGATGGAGAAAAACTATTTCCTCTGGTGGGGGAGTCAAGGGGGAATAACTTTAAAACTAGAGCCAGGCTGTTCAGGGGTGATGTCAGGAAGCACTTCTTTACACAAAGGGGAGTGGGAATCTGGAACTCTCTTCCCCAAAAAGCTATTGAGGCTGGGGGGGTGGGGGGGGGGGTGTCAATTGAAAATTCAAAACTGAGACAGATAAATTTTTGTTAGGCAAGGGTATGGAGGGTTTGAAACCAAGATTGAATGGTGGAACAAGACTGAGGGGCTGAATAGACTACTCCTGTTCCTATGTTCCTCTCACCACAGACACAAAAAAATTAATTCACAAAATTATACTCGAGTCACAGTTCAGTATCAATGATGAGATGGTGCCCACTATTTCCCTCCGGCACTGTCCCCTGTGTGCAGAGTCAGGGGTAAGGCATCTAATTTGCATGGAGCTGGCCAATGCGGGCAGCACGAGGGTCACACCTCAAGACCCAACCTTGTCCCCACAGGCTGGAACGTTGGACAGGGTGTCAGCCAAGGCTCAATTGCTGCACCCTTGTTTCTGCATCATAAGGTTCTGGGTTCAAATCCAACTCCAGAGCATTGAGCACAAAAATCTAGGTTGACACCCCAGTAGAGTACCGAGGGAGTGCTGCACTGACAGAGCTGCTGTCTTTTAGATAAGACTTTACACTGAGACCTGACTGCCCTCTCAGGTTGATGTAAAATATCCCATGACCACTATTTCGACAAAGAGCAGGGGTGTTCTGGCCAAAAGTTAACCTTGACCAACATTGCTAAAACAGATGATCTGCTCATTAGAGGAAAGATACTTAATTGGAGGAGGGCCAATTTCAGTGCCCTGGGAAATTGGAATCAAAGATTCACAAGCAAAACTGTAATGGGCTGCCTTTAAAGAGGAGATTTGTTGAGGTACACTCCCATGAAGGGGAAAGGTAGGGCAACCAATGCTCGAGCTCCCTGGATGACAAAGGAGATAGTGTGTAGATTGAAAAAGAGAAAGGGGCATCTGACAGATGTCAGGTTGATGATACAAGTGAGAACTAGGCTGAACATAGTTCAGAGGGGAGGTGAAAAAGAAAATGAGGGGCAAATAGGAAGTATGATAAGAATCTGACTTGGAACTATATCGCCATTCCTTCACTGTTGTTGGGTCAAAATCCTGGAACTCCCTTCCTAGAAACACTGTGGGTGTATCTACACCCCAAGGACTGCAGTGGTTCAAGGCAGCTCACCACCACCTTCTCAAGTGCAATTAGTGATGGGCAATAAATGCTGGCCTAGCCAGCAACGCCCACATCCCATGAATGAATTTTTTTTTAAAATCTGTCAGCTAACATAATAGGGAATCCAAAATGCTTGTACAAGCAAAGAAATAGTAAAAGGGTAGTAAGAGAAGGGGTAGGGCCAATTACGGACCAATTATGGAGGCAGAGGGCATGACTGTGGTACTAAATGAGTACTTTGCCATAGAGGAAGATGCTGCCAAAGTCACAGTGAAAGAGCAGGTAGTTTAGATATTGGATAGACTAAAAATTGATAAAGAGGCGGTATTAGAAAGACTGGCTGTACTTCAAGTTGATAAGTTACCAAGACCAGATGAGATGCATCCAAGGATGTTGAGGGAAGTAAAGGTGGAAATTGGGAATACTGGCCATAATCTTCCAATCCTCCTTAGGTAGAGAGGTGGTGCCGGAGGACTGGAGAATTGCAAATGTTACACCCTTATTCAAAAAAGGGTGTAAGGATAAGCCCAGCAACTACAGGCCAGTCAGTTTAACCTTAGTTGTTTTAGAAATGATAACTCTGGACAAAATTAACAGTCACTGTCTATTAATTAATTAAGGAAAGTTAGCATGGATTAAAGGAAAATTGTATTTAACTAGCTTGATTGATTTTTTTTGATGAGGTAACAGAGAGTTGATGAGGGTAATGTGGTTGACGTGGTGTACATGGACTTCCAAAAGGTGTTTGATAAAGTGCCACATAATAGGCTTGCCAGCAAAGTTGCAGCCTATGGAATAAAAGGGACAATGGTAACATGGATATAAACTTGGCTAAGTGACAGGAAACAGGTGAACGATTGTTTTTCGGACTGGAGGGAGATATACAGTGGTGTTCCCCAGGAGTCAGCACTGGGGCACTGCTTTTCTTGGTATATATTAGACTTTGGTGTACAGGGCACAATTTTAAAATTTGCAATGACACAAAACTTGAAAACTGTGAGCAGGATAGTGGTAAACTTTGAGGACATAAACAGGCTGGTGGAATTGCCGATACATGGCAGATGAAATTTAATGCAGAAAAGTTCAAAGTGATACATTTTGTTAGGAAGAATGAGGAGAGGCAATATAAATCAAATGGTACAATTCTAAAGAGGGTGCAGGAACAGACAGACCTAGGAGTATATGTGCACAAATCAATGAAGGTGACAGGGCAGCTTGAGAAAGTGGTTAAAAAGGCATATGGGATCCTGGGCTTTATAAGTAGAAGCATAGAATACAAAAGGAAGGAAGTTATGATGAACCTTTCTAAAACACTAGTTCAACCTCAACTAGAATACTGTGTCCAATTCTGGGCATCACATTTTAGGAAAGATGTGCAGGTTTAGAGAGGTTACTGAAAAGATTTACAAGAATGATTCCAGGGATGAAGGGCTTCAGTTACATGGCTAGATTGGAGAAACTGGGGCTGTTCTCCTTAGGGAAGTGAAGGTTGAGAGGAGATTTGATAGAGGTGTTCAAAATCATGAGGGATCTAGATGGAGTAGATAGAGAGCAACTGTTCCGATTGATGGAAGGGTCAAGGGACACAGACTTAAAGTGATTGGCAAAAGAACCAATGGGGACATAAGGAAAAACGTTTTTATGCAGCGAGTGGTTAGGATCTGGAATGCACTGCCTGAAAGTGTGGTGGAGGCAGATGCAATCATGGTTTTCAAAAGGGAATTGGATAAGCACCTGAAGGGAAGAAATTTGCCGAGCTACATGGAAAGGGCAGGGGAGTGAGATTAGCTAAATTGCTCTTGCAGCAAACTGGCACGAACTCGATGGACTAAGTGGGCTCCGTCTGTGCTGTAGCCATTCTATGATTTATCGTATTGCTATTTGTGGGAGCTTGCTGTGCACAGATTGGCTGCTGCATTTCCTACAACAGTAACTAGAGTTCAAAAATAATTTCTCTGCAGTAAACCGTAATGGGACATCCTGAGGCCCTGGAAGACTGTATAAATGCAAGTTTGTTTTTTGTTTTTCTCTCCTGTAATAATTCTCTGTCACATTTGCTGAATGATTAATCACTGTCTCCAAAATGTGTTTTTGTTGTGATCCCAGTCTCACTCTGGATCAGTCGAACACACACTGGGAGCTTTGCATAAACTTTTCTGCAACTCAGCATTAAGTAGAGTGGGAGGACCATCAATTCAGTGAAAGATGCTCTTTGGTCTGCCAGAAACTTGCTGGTCTTTCAGTGAAAAGAATTCTCCATGACCAAGAGTTGCAGACTGGCACATTCCAAGGTCCAGGACTACGGGCTGAGGGACACACTAAAGCTTGGGGCAGCCGCTGCAAAGGCTCAATAGGGGAAAGACCACTGTGTAAGGTCCTCCCACCAAAGTGAACTGAGGGGCTGGACCCATGGGAAACCTCTCGGGCTATATACACCAGATATCGGTTTGCTGTAAAATGGACATGGCTTGTAAAATGGAATGGAAGGGTTGTGAGGTAACTCACTCCTGTATCAAAGAAAACTGAGTTCCTTTGCACTTTTTGGAATGTCAACTTGGTGCTGTTTTGAACTGTTGTGTAATGCAGTTTTTACAGATTTTTATGAATAAAGTATATTTTTGGGGACAAAAAAAGCGTTAAGAAAATAGGCGACAGGTTTAGATAGAGGATTTGGATCGGCGTAGGCTTGGAGGGCCGAAGGGCCTGTTCCTGTGCTGTAATTTTCTTTGTTCTTTAAGTAGAGTGTCTGCCTCCCAGCCCCCATTAGGTGCTGTGCTCTCTATGGAGCTGCGCACCAATGATATTTCAAAGAACAAAGAACAGTACAGCACAGGAACAGGTCATTCAGCCCTCCAAGCCTGCGCTGATCTTGATGCCTGTCTAAACTAAAACCTTCTGCACTTCCAGGGACCGTATCCCTCTATTCCCATCCTATTCATGTATTTGTCAAGATGCCTCTTAAACGTCACTATCGTACCTGCTTCCACCACCTCCCCCGGCAGCAAGTTCCAGGCACTCACCACCTTCTGTGTAAAGAACTTGCCTCGCACATCCCCTCTAAACTTTGTCCCTCTCACCTTAAACCTATGTCCCCTAGTAACTGACTCTTCCACCCTGGGAAAAAGCTTCTGACTATCCACTCTGTCCATGCCACTCATAACTTTGTAAACCTCTATCATGTCGCCCCTCCACCTCCGTCGATCCAGTGAAAACAATCCGAGTTTATCCAACCTCTCTTCATAGCTAATGCCCTCCAGACCAGGCCACATCCTGGTAAACCTCCTCTGTACCCTCTCCAAAGCCTCCACGTCCTTCTGGTAGTGTGGCGACCAGAATTGCACGCAATATTCTAAGTGTGGCCTAACTAAGGTTCTGTACAGCTGCAGCATGACTTGCCAATTTTTATACTCTATGCCCCGACCGATGAAGGCAAGCATGCCGTATGCCTTCTTGATTACCTTATCCACCTGCGTTGCCACTTTCAGTGACCTGTGGACCTGTACGCCCAGATCTCTCTGCCTGTCAATACTCCGAAGGGTTCTGCCGTTTACCGTATACTTCCCACCTGTATTAGATCTTCCAAAATGCATTACCTCACATTTGTCCGGATTAAACTCCATCTGCCATTTCTCCGCCCAAGTCTCAAACGATCTATATCCTGCTGCATCCTCTGACAATCCTCATCACTATCCGCAACTCCACCAACCTTTGTGTCGTCCACAAACTTACTAATCAGACCAGCTACATTTTCCTCCAAATCATTTATATATACTACAAACAGCAAAGGTCCCAGCACTGATCCCTGCGGAACACCACTAGTCACATCCCTCCATTCAGAAAAACACCCATCCACTGTTACCCTCTGTCTTCTTTGACCGAGCCAGTTCTGTATCCATCTTGCCAGCTCCCCTCTGATCCCATGTGACTTCACCTTTTGTACCAGTCTGCCATGAGGGACCTTGTCAAAGGCTTCACTGAAGTCCATATAGACAACATCCACTGCCCTTCCTTCATCAATCATCTTTGTCACTTCCTCAAAAAGCTCAATCAAGTTAGTGAGACACAACCTCCCCTTCACAAAACCATGCTGCCTCTCGCTAATAAGTTCATTTGTTTCCAAATGGGAGTAAATACTGTCCCGAAGAATCCTCTCTAATAATTTCCCTACCACTGAAGAAAGGCTCACCGGCCTATAATTTCCTGGATTCTCCTTGCTACCCTTCTTAAACAAAGGAACAACATTGGCTATTCTCCAGTCCACTAGGACCTCACCTGTAGCCAATGAGGATACAAAGATTTCTGTCAAGTCCCCAGCAATTTCTTCCCTTGCCTCCCTCAGTATTCTGGAGTAGATCCCATCAGGCCCTGGGGACTTATCTACCTCAATGCTTTGCAAGACGCCCAACACCTCCTCCTTTTTGATAACGACATGACCCAGACTATCTACACTCCCTTCCCTAGACTCATCATCCACCAAGTCCTTCTCTTTGGTGAATACTGATGCAAAGTACTCATTTAGTACCTCGCCATTTCCTCTGGCTCCACACATAGATTCCCTCCTCTATCCTTGAGTGGGCCAACGCTTTCCCTGGTTACCCTCCTGCTCTTTATGTATGTATAAAAAGCCTTGGGATTCTCCTTAATCCTGTTTGCCAATGACTTTTCATGACCCCTTTTAGTCCTCCTGACTCCTTGCTTAAGTTCCTTCCTACTGTCCTTATATTCCTTGAGGGCTTCGTCTGTTCCCAGCCTTCCAGCCCTTACGAATACTTCCTTTTTCTTTTTGATTAGGCTCACAATATCCCGCGTTATCCAAAGTTCCCGAAACTTCCCAAACTTATCCTTCTTCTTCACAGGAACATGCCGGTCCTGGATTCTAATCAACTGACGTTTGAAAGACTCCCACATGTCAGATGTTGATTTACCCTCAAACAGCCGCCCCCAATCGGAATTCTTCAGTTCCTTAGGCTCTTTCAACCAGATTTATTTATTAGTTGGCAACAATGTGAGTCAGTAAGAATAGCAGTAATTGTTGGCAGGAGGTGCAATTTGCGTGGAGTAATTGATAGCTGGGAGTTCCATACAGTACAGACTTGGAGCTGATGGAGTTCCTATCCTGCTACTCTTTGCTTCTTGATGGTAAGGGTCATGCTCTCTCTTTATCTTGGCTGATGTAGATGTAGTGTAACACCTAAAATTTTACATTCAGGTCATAAAGCCAGATAGTTGCGTCAGGAGTAATAGAGTGTTACAGCTGTGATGGCTCCTTCGTATTTGTGAACTGGGCATTGAGTTATTATGTGTTCCATGAGTCTGTTCTGGGTGACCACAGCTGCACACTGGAGAATTTTTAATTTTCCATTTTGCATCAAATCTCCACATCTGCCCATGGTCTGTGCGGATATTGTTTAGGATTGTCAATGAGCTTCGCAGAATATCGAAGCGAGGGATCATCTGCGCCAGGTCTTTCTCGAGGTGTGTTTTTTGTGACTCCTTGTGAACTCCATTCGCTTTTCTAAACTTCATCACATTGTTAAAGATTAAGCACATGCCTGACTTCAAGCAGTGTTGAGGGACATTGTTGATGTCCTGGTGGATGGGGAGACATTCATTTTTCTCGATTCACTGGACTTGCTGGGGGATTGTGATATTGATGGGGGAGTGATGTGCGATGGGACGGCAGCCAGGGTGTTGAGGTCAACTTGAGGGTTCCAGTGATACACCGCATTACAGAGTTCATTTGAACATCAACAAGTCAACTGTCGCTGCTTCTACTCCAGTGCACAGTACTCGGCTACAAGTTGCACAAGGGCCGCCACTGACATTCGGAGAACTGTTGACGGATGCTCCCCAGCTTGTGCTCGCCAGTTTCTTGGCCAAGTTGAGCCTTGTCTTCGTTTAGTGGCTACTTTCCTCAGGTAATTATGGAAGTAGGAGATGTGGTTGTGTTACCAGATCAGTAATCCAGAAGCCTGGCCTAATGATCCAGAGACATGAGATCAAATCCCGTCACATCAACCGGTGAATTTAAACTCAGTTAATGAAATAAATATGGAATTAAAAGGCTAATATCAGTAATGCTGGTTGTGAAACTACTGGATTGTCATTTAAACAAAATCTGTTTCACTAATGTCCTTTTAGGGAAATCTGCTGTCCTTACCTGATCTAGCCTATGTGTGACTCCAAACCCACAGCAATGTGATTGCCTCTTAACTGCCCTCTGAAATGGCCGAGCAAGCCACTCAGTTTTAGTCAAAAGGTGGCTCACCACCACCTTCTCAAGGGCAATTAAGGATGGGCATAAATGCTGGCCCAGCCAGCGATACCCATATCCTGTGAAGGAATTAAAATAAAAGAACAAATTTCTTCTATGACCTTTACCCTTAGTTTGCATCAACCTCCATTAGCTCAGAGTTCCAGAGACTTGTGGCTCTATGGTACCAGCAGGTGAGAGAGCGACAGCCAATCCTCATCTTGCAGAATGGGCGTGTAATTGGCAAATGAATTTCAACATAGATAAGTGTGAGCTATTACATTTTGGTGTTATGGACAAGTAGGAGATGATGTGAGTCATGTTCACTTTTCACCGCTGAACTGATGGCAGATAATTATTTTTAAATTATGCTTTCGTCCCTGAGTGTTTTAAAGGTCAAATAAAAAGGCAAATAATGAGTTTTATTGTAGGTTTTAAAAATAAAGTTAACTATTTATTAAACAATACCTGAAAATGTCCACAACCTCACCCACTCACACAGGCACACACATGCACACACACAAGGAAAGATGGAGGTTAGAAGATAGCATGCATTTAAGTCCAAATGTTGTTAAAAAAAAAAGCTCATTTTGAAATCATCTTGGTTTTCCGGGAGGAATTTTTAACAGCGGTGCAGGCATGGTGTTCCTTTTCTTGGTTCACTGAAGTATTGCAGATTCCTTTGTTTAAGACTCAGTCAGTCAGTAGACAATCTTGTTGACATTTCTCAGATGGGGAGTTTTCTAGGTCAGCTTTTCCAGTCTCTGCCTCGGTGGTTTAAAAATGTTACAGGCAGGGACTTATTCTTTGGCTGGAAAGGACCGCTCAGCTGCTGTCTTTCTCTCTCCCCCTCTCCTTCTCAGAGAAATCCCTTTATTTAAGGAAAAAAACCTTTTATCAGGTTTGGTTTATATCAGGTTACCATAGATGCTCTCCGCTGGTGTGTTCATACAATGTCTTTGAATGTGGAGCCATTGTTACACAATGGGGTTTGAATGTGGCTTATCTTGATAATGTGGTGTTATGTCCCACATATTATCTTGGCTTTGAATCCAAAGTCTCCCTGTCTGTGAAGGTCGTTGTCAGCCTGTTACGATCAGGTGAAGCAGGGGTCTAGGGCTCCCCCTCTCAGCCTTTTCCTGGTATGGCTGTAACAGGGTTTAACTTTTAAAACACCGTGTTTTAGCTTCCCTCTCAGTGAGTTCTTGCGCACTGCTCTCTAATTGTAATGGCAAAGAAATCAACCAGACAGGCTTTCTCAGATTTAAACAAGAAAGGTGTAAGTTTATTAACCTTAAAACTCTAATTCAGCTAAAACTACTAAAAATATGCAACATGACCATGCTAGCATGCATATGTGATAAACATACACACAAATAGAGACAGAGGAGGAGAAAGAAGGGGAAGGGTTTGAAGTAATAGCTGGAATTCAGTTACTGATTTTGGATTGGATGTAAAGTCTTTGATTGAGGTTAAGTCTTGCAGTTCTCTTTGGGGCCCAGTGCACACTTTCAAACTTGTTTCGCTGGTCTTCAGTCTTGAGGTTTTGTTACTTCTGTGGGTCCCTGGAACTTTGCGTGAGAGAGACAGAGAGAGAGGTGCTCTCCTCTTGAAGTTCGCTTGCAGTCTCTTCCAAAACTGTTCTGTGAGCACAATTCAATTACCTCCAGGTTGGCTAATCATGTTACTAGCTCCTTGTTTGAAAAATAGCCTCTCCTGTGAAGTTTGTACAGGTGGGACCTGTACAAGAAGGATGGGTTGCATCTGAACTGGAGGGGCACCAATATCCTGGGCGGGAGGTTTGCTAGAGCTCTTCGAGAGGGTTTAAACTAGTTTGGCAGGGGGATGGGAACCGGAGCCACGGATCAATGGATGGGGTAGCTGTTGAACAGGCAGATACCGAGTGCAGAGAGTCTGTGAGGAAGGTTAGACAGTTGACAGGGCAAAGTTGCAGCCAGTATGATGGGTTGAAGTGTGTCTATTTTAACGCAAGAAGTGTCAGGAATAAGGGTGATGAACTTAGAGCATGGATCAGTACTTGGAGCTACGATGTTGTGGCCATTACGGAGACATGGATATCACAGGGGCAGGAATGGATGTTGGATGTTCCGGGGTTTAGATGTTTCAAAAGGAATAGGGAGGGAGGTAAAAGAGGTGGGGGAGTGGCACTGTTAATCAGGGATAGTATCACAGCTGCAGAAAGGGAGGTCGTCGAGGAGGGTTTGTCTACTGAGTCATTATGGGTGGAAGTCAGAAACAGGAAAGGAGCAGTCACTTTGTTGGGAGTTTTCTATAGACCCTCCAATAGCAACAAAGACATGGAGGAACAGATTGGGAGGCAGATTGTGGAAAGGTGCAGAAGTAACAGGGTTGTTGTCATGGGTGACTTCAACTTCCCGAATATTGATTGGAACCTCCTTAGTGCAAATAGTTTGGATGGAGCAGTTTTTGTCAGGTGTGTCCAGGAAGGTTTCCTGACTCAATATGTAGATAGGCCGACTAGAGGGGAGACTATGTTGGACTTGGTGCTTGGCAACGAACCAGGCCAGGTGGCAGATCTCACGGTGGGAGAGCATTTCGGTGATAGTGATCACAACTCCCTGACCTTTACTATAGTCATGGAGAGGGACAGGAGCAGACGGGATGGGAAAATATTTAATTGGGGGAGGGGGAATTACAATGCTATTAGGCAGGAACTGGGGAGGATAAATTGGGAACAGATGTTCTCAGGGAAATGCACGACAGAAATGTGGAGGTTGTTCAGGGAGCACTTGCTGCGACTGCTGGATAGGTTTGTCCCGATGAGGCAGGGAAGGGATGGTAGGGTGAAGGGACCTTGGATGACAAGAGATGTGGAACAGCTAGTCAAGAGGAAGAAGGAAGCTTACTTAAGGTTGAGGAAGCAAGGATCAGACAGGGCTCCAGAGGGTTACAAGGTAGCCAGGAAGGAACTGAAGAATGGACTTAGGAGAGCTAGAAGGGGACATGAAAAAGTCTTGGCGGATAGGATTAAGGAAAATCCCAAGGCGTTCTACACTTATGTGAGGAACAAGAGGATGGCCAGAGTGAGGGTAGGGCCGATCAGGGATAGTGGAGGGAACTTGTGCCTGGAGTCGGAGGAGGTAGGGGAGGTGCTAAATGAATACTTTGCTTCAATATTCACTAGTGAGAGGGACCTGGTCGTTTGTGAGGACAGCGTGGAACAGGCTGATGTTAAGAGGGAAGATGTGCTGGAAATTTTGAATGATATGGGGACAGATAAGTCCCCGGGGGCAGACGGGATATACCCAAGGATATTACGGGAAGCGAGGGAAGAGATTGCTGCGCCTTTGGCGATGATCTTTGCGTCTTCACTGTCCACTGGAGTAGTACCGGATGATTGGAGGGTGGCAAATGTTGTTCCCTTGTTCAAGAAAGGGAAAAGGGATAACCCTGGGAATTATAGACCAGTCAGTCTTACGTCGGTAGTGGGCAAATTATTGGAGAGGATTCTGAGAGACAGGATTTATGATTATTTGGAAAAGCATGGTTTGATTAGAGACAGTCAGCATGGCTTTGTGAGGGGCAGGTCATGACTCACAAGCCTTATTGAATTCTTTGAAGATGTGACAAAACACATTGATGAAGGAAGAGCAGTGGATGTGGTGTATATGGATTTTAGCAAGGCGTTTGATAAGCTTCCCCATGGTAGGCTCATTTAGAAAGTAAGGAGGCATGGGATACAGGGAAAGTTGGCTGTCTGGATACAAAATTGGCTGGCCCATAGAAGTCAGAGGGTGGTAGTAGATGGAAAGTGTTCAGCATGGAGCTCGGTGACCAGTGGTGTTCCACAAGGATCTGTTCTGGGACCTCTGCTCTTTGTGATTTTTATAAATGACTTGGATGAGGAAGTGGAAGGCTGGGTTAGCAAATTTGCCGATGACACGAAGGTTGCTGGAGTTGTGAATAGTGTGGAAGGCTGTTCTAGGTTGCAACGGGACATTGACAGGATGCAGAGCTGGGCTGAGAAGTGGCAGATGGAGTTCAACCTGGAAAAGTGTGAAGTGATTCATTTTGAAAGGTCGAATTTGAATGCAGAATACAGGCTTAAAGATAGGATTCTTGGTAGTGTGGAGGAACAGAGGGATCTTGGGGTCCATGTCCACAGATCGCTCAAAGTTGCCACCCAAGTTGATAGGGTTGTTAAGAAGGCGTATGGTGTGTTGGCTTTCATTAACAGGGGGATTGAGTTTAAGAGCCGCGAGGTTATGCTGCAGCTCTATAAGGCCCTGGTTCGACCACACTTGGAATATTGTGTTCAGTTCTGGTCGCCTCATTATAGGAAGGATGTGGAAGCTTTAGAGAGGGTGCAGAGGAGATTTACCAGGATGCTGCCTGGACTGGAGGGCATGTCCTACGAAGAAAGATTGAGGGAGCTAGGGCTTTTCTCATTGGAGCGAAGAAGGATGAGAGGTGACTTGATAGAGGGGTTCAAGTGGATAGTCAGAGACTTCTTCCCAGGGTGGAAAGGGCTATCATCAGGGGGCATAATTTTAAGGTGATTGGAGGAAGGTTTCGGGGAGATGTCAGAGGTAGGTTCTTTACACAGAGAGTGGTGGGTGCGTGGAATGCGCTGCCAGCGGTGGTAGTAGAAGCAGATACATTAGGGGCATTTAAGCGACTCTTGGATAGGTACATGGATGATAGTAGAATGAAGGGTAGGTAGTTAGTTTGATCTTCGAGTAGGTTAAAGGTTCGGCACAACATCGTGGGCCGAAGGGCCTGTACTGTGCTGTACTGTTCTATGTTCTATGTTTACTAGACACTTGCAGTAGCCGGGGGGCTGGGGGTGGGTGGCGGTGGAATTCCAGCTCTTACACAGTCAATGTCTCTTGATCATCACTACCGACAAAATCCGTCTGGCTAATTGAATCAGGGAGGCACTCCCATTGTCTTCTTCATGCAGTTGTCTTTTAGAATGCAAATGTGCAGCCACGTTTTCAGCCACTGTCGTGGTCTTTTTAAAACAAGTTATTTCAAGTCCAGTAACAGTTCAAAAATAACGTTCCAAATGACGAAATTAATATGTCTCATTTTGACAGGTGTGGTTTCTGTCACACAAGCCAATTCTTGAAGGTAGGAGCCATTTAGCATTGAACAGCCTATTTAGCGTTTTAATGTGCCTTCTCCAGAACTGGTCCAGATGTGACGATGGGTTTAGTCTCTAACAGTCATGATGTATATTTGCAGTACAGGAGAGGTCACCTGACCTCTTACTCCATCTTGCCTGCAGCAAAATGTGTCCTTTTTCGGAGTTTAATTCACCAATTCATTTTTACAGTTCATAATTTCTCCAGTTCACTTTAATTCATAACTGTTCCTTTCATGAGCATGACATTGGTAAGAAAAATAAGGAGGTTCCGCATTACTTGGAAAGTAAATGGGGTAGAGGAGCAAAGGGCTCTGGGAGCACAAATATGCAAATCACTGAAAGTAACAATGCAGGATAGTAAAGCCATAACAAAAGCAAAGCAAGCTCTAGGGTTTATTTCTAAAGGGTTAAAATTAAAAAGTAGAGAAACTATGTTAAACTTGTATCGAACCTTGATTGCATGGCTCGGTATCAAATTTTGTTTGATAATGCTCCTGTGAAGCACCTTGGGGTGTTTTACTACATTAAAGGTGCGGTATAAATGTAAGATGTTGCTGAAACGGCCTCTGACTTTCCTCTCTTACCCCACGTGCCCACTCTGTGCTGTTGTTAACAATTATGGCTGCCTGAAATGGTGTTAGATGGAAACTTGCTAATCCTCCTCCAATCTACACATGTTTCTTCCTGGAAACACCTAAGTAGCATTGAGAGGTTAACAGTTTCAAGGGTGCATGCACAGTCCCCAAGTGCTCTTCCAGCATCCCAGTGTGTGTAGGTAAATGACCATGCATCATGCAGCCAGCTGTGTTTGAAGCACTGATTGCATAAATTCCTTATAGGATGTCAACAATGTGCATTTATATAGCATCTTCAATGCAGTAAAACCTTCCAAGCTGCTTTGCAGGAGTGTGAATCAGACAAAATTTGGCACCGAGGAATGTTAGGACAGATGTTATCTCTGGGTTGTTGCCTGTGCCACGTGCTAGCGAAGAGAGGAATAGGGAGAGAGAGGAGTTGAACACGTGGCTGCAGGGATGGTGTAGGAGGGAGGGTTTTGGTTTCCTGGATAATTGGGGCTCTTTCTGGGGTAGGTGGGACCTCTACAAACAGGATGGTCTTCACCTGAACCAGAGGGGTACCAATATCCTGGGGGGGAGATTTGTTAGTGCTCTTCGGGGGGGTTTAAACTAAATCAGCAGGGGAATGGGAACCTAAATTGTAGTTCCAGTGTACAGGCTGTTGAGAGTAGTGAGGTAGGGGATAAGGTTACAGGGACGCAAGAGGGCACTGGCAAGCAAGAACTTGGTTTAAAGTGTGTCTACTTCAACGCCAGGAGCATCCGGAATAAGGTGGGTGAGCTTGCAGCATGGGTTGGTACCTGGGATCCTGATGTTGTGGCCATTTCGGAGACATGGGTAGAGCAGGGGCAGGAATGGATGTTGCAGGTTCCGGGATTTAGATGTTTCAGAAAGAACAGAGAAGAGGGTAAAAGAGGGGGGGTGTGGCATTGTTAATCAAGGAAAGTATTACAGCGGCAGAAAGGACGTTTGAGGACTCGTCTACTGAGGTAGTATGGGCCGAGGTTAGAAACAGGAGAGGAGAGGTCACCCTGTTGGGAGTTTTCTATAGACCTCCGAATAGTTCCAGAGATGTAGAGGAAAGGATAGCGAAGATGATTCTCGACAGGAGCGAGAGTAACAGGGTAGTTGTTATGGGGGACTTTAACTTTCCAAATATTGACTGGAAATACTATAGTTCGAGTACTTTAGATGGGTCTGTTTTTGTCCAGTGTGTGCAGGAGGGTTTTCTGACACAGTATGTGGACAGGCCAACCAGGGGCGATGCCACATTGGATTTGGTACTGGGTAATGAACCCGGCCAGGTGTTCGATTTAGATGTAGGTGAGCACTTTGGTGATAGTGATCACAATTCGGTTAGGTTTACCTTAGCGATGGGCAGGGACAGGTATATACCGCAGGGCAAGAATTATAGCTGGGGGAAAGGAAATTATGACGCGATTAGGCAAGATTTAGGATGTGTAGGATGGGGAAGGAAACTGCAGGGGATGGGCACAAACGAAATGTGGAGCTTATTCAAGGAGCAGCTAATGCGTGTCCTTGATAAGTATGTACCTGTCAGGCAGGGCGGAAGTTGTCGAGCGAGGGAGCCGTGGTTTACTCAAGAAGTTGAAGCGCTTGTCAAGAGGAAGAGGGCGGCTTATGTTAGGATGAGACGTGAAGGCTCAGTTAGGGCGCTTGAGAGTTACAAGCTAGCCAGGAAGGATCTAAAGGGAGGGCTAAGAAGAGCAAGGAGAGGACACGAGAAGTCATTGGCGGATAGGATCAAAGAAAACCCTAAGGCTTTCTATAGGTATATCAGGAATAAACGAATGATAAGAGTTAGAACAGGGCCAATCAAGGATAGTAGTGGAAAGTTGTGTGCGGAATCAGAGGAGATAGGGGAAGCGTTAAATGAATATTTTTCGTCAGTATTTACAGTAGAGAAAGAAAATGTTGTCGAGGAGAATACTGAGATACAGACTACTAGGCTAGATGGGATTGAGGTTCACAAGGAGGAGGTGTTAGCAATTTTGGAAAGAGTGAAAATAGATAAGTCCCCTGGGCCAGATGGGATTTATCCTAGGATTCTCTGGGAAGCCAGGGAGGAGATTGCAGAGCCGTTGTTGTTGATCTTTAAGTCGTCATTGTCGACAGGAGTAGTGCCGGAGGACTGGAGGATAGCAAATGTTGTCCCCTTGTTCAAGAAGGGGAGTAGAGACAGCCCTGGTAATTATAGACCTGTGAGCCTTACTTCGGTTGTGGGTAAAATGTTGGAAAAGGTTATAAGAGACAGGATTTATAATCATCTTGAAAAGAATAAGTTCATTTGCGATAGTCAGCACGGTTTTGTGAAAGGTAGGTCGTGCCTCACAAACCTTATTGAGTTTTTCGAGAAGGTGACCAAACAGGTGGATGAGGGTAAAGCCGTGGATGTGGTGTATATGGATTTCAGTAAGGCGTTTGATAAGGTTCCCCATGGTAGGCTATTGCAGAAAATACGGAAGTATGGGGTTGAAGGTGATTTAGAGCTTTGGATCAGAAATTGGCTAGCTGAAAGTGGTGGTTGATGGCAAATGTTCATCCTGGAGTTTAGTTACTAGTGGTGTACCGCAAGGTTCTGTTTTGGGGCCACTGCTGTTTGTCATTTTTATAAACGACCTGGATGAGGGTGTAGAAGGGTGGGTTAGTAAATTTGCGGATGACACGAAGGTCGGTGGAGTTGTGGATAGTGTCGAAGGGCGTTGTAGGGTACAGAGGGACATAGATAGGCTGCAGAGCTGGGCTGAGAGATGGCAAATGGAGTTTAATGCGGAGAAGTGTGAGGTGATTCACTTTGGAAGGAGTAACAGCAATGCAGAGTACTGGGCTAATGGGAAGATTCTTGGTAGTGTAGATGAGCAGAGAGATCTTGGTATCCAGGTACATAAATCCCTGAAAGTTGCTACCCAGGTTAATAGGGCTGTTAAGAAGGCATATGGTGTGTTAGCCTTTATTAGTAGGGGGATCGAGTTTCAGAGCCACGGGGTCATGATGCAGCTGTACAAAACTCTGGTGAGGCCGCACCTGGAGTATTGCGTGCAGTTCTGGTCACCGCATTACAGGAAGGATGTCGAAGCTTTGGAAAGGGTGCAGAGGAGATTTACTAGGATGTTGCCTGGTATGGAAGGAAGGTCTTACGAGGAAAGGCTGAGGGACTTGGGGTTGTTTTCGTTAGAGAGAAGGAGGAGGAGAGGTGACTTAATAGAGACATACAAGATAATCAGAGGGTTAGATAGGGTGGATAGTGAGAGTCTTTTTCCTCGGATGAGGATGGCAAACACGAGGGGACATAGCTTTAAGTTGAGGGGTGAAAGATATAGGACAGATGTCAGAGGTAGTTTCTTTACGCAGAGAGTAGTCGGGGCGTGGAACGCCCTGCCTGCAACAGTAGTAGACTCGCCAACTTTAAGGGCATTTAAGTGGTCATTGGATAGACATATGGATGTAAATGGAATAGTGTAGGTCAGATGATCGGCGCAACATCGAGGGCCGAAGGGCCTGTACTGCGCTGTAATATTCTAATTCTAATTCTAATGACCAAAAGCTTGGTTAAAGTGGTAGGTCTTAAGGAGTGACTTGAAGGAGGAAAGAGAGGCGGAGAGGCCTAGGGAGGGAATTCCAGAGGTTAGGGCCAAGACAACTGAAGGCACGGCAGCTAATGATGCAACAGTTCAAATTAGGGATGGACAAGAGGCCAGAAGTGAAGGAGCACAGAGATCTCAGAGGGTTGTATAGCTGGAGGAGGTTACAGAGATAGGGGGTGGTGGGGGAGGGCGAGGCCATGGAGTGATCGGAAAACGTGGATGAAGGTTTTAAAGTTGAGGCATTGGTGGATGAGGGTTCTGGTTATAACTTGCAGCTTGAATGTATGTTGGAATATGGGTACGCATAGAAAGCAACGTAAGGCTGCTTCAGTGCTTTGCATGGGCAGCAGTAAATGTGACAGGCAAAGCTTTGTGGTATCCCCTTAAAGAGCTGCAGCAGTTTACGATACACAAGCTCCCTGCATGTGAGTTCTCAAGTGTAGCCCACTGTGTGCATGGGCTGGAGGTTTTTTTTAAATTCATTCATTGGATGTGGGCATCACTTGCCAGGCCAGCATTTATTGCCCATCTATAATTGCCCTTGAGAAGGTGGTGATGAGCTGCCTTCTTGAACCACTGCAGTTCATGTGGTGTAGGTACACCCACAGTGCTGTTAGGAAGGGAGTTCCAGGATTTTGACCCAGCGACAGTGAAGGAACGGCGATATAGTTCCAAGACAGGATGGTGTGTGACTTGGAGGGGAACTTGCAGGTGGTGGTGTTCCCATGTATTTGCTGCCCTTGTCCTTCTAGTTGGTAGAGGTCGTGGGTTTGGAAGGTGCTGTCTAAGGAGCCATGGTGAGTTGCTGCAGTGCATCTTGTACATGGTACACACTGCTGCAACTGTGCGTCGGTGGTGGAGGGAGTGAATGTTTGGAGATGGGATGCCAGTAAAGCGGGCTGCTTTGTCCTGGATGGTGTTGAGCTTCTTGAGTGCTGTTGGAGCTGCACCCATCCAGGCAAGTGGAGAGTATTCCATGACATTCCTGACTTGTGCCTTGTAGATAGTGGACAGGCTTTGGGGAGTCAGGAGGTGAGTTACTCACTGCAGGATTCCAAGCCTCTGACCTGTTCTTGTAGGTTGATATGAATTACCTTGTAAAACAAATCGAAAGATTCAGGTGGGAACAGCCATGCTACGTACATAGAGTAGAGGTCCCACAAGGCCAGAGGTTAACACTTCATTGAAAATCCACCCTAAATATTAAGCTGTGGACATAATAGGCTGGATGGGTCAATGGCCTGTTCACATTCCGTTATTTCTTCATGTGCTACAACACAATGGTATTGCAGAGGGGGTCAGCCTTGACTCAATGGGTAAGACTCTTGCCTCTGAAGCAGAAAGTTATGGCATCAGGTCTGACTCCAGGGACTCGAGAGCATAATCGAGGCTGACACATTCAATGCAATATTAAGGGAGTGCTGCACCGTCGGAAGCATTTAAACCATCTGCCGTCTCAGGTGGATGTAAAACATCCCATGGCCACTATTTCAAAAAGCCTGGGTGGCCTGGCCAATATTTATCTCTCAACCAATGTTGCCAAATAGGCAGATTATCTGGACATCGTCACATTGCTGTTTGTGGGAGCTTGCTGTGTGCAAATTGGCTGCTGCGTTTCCTGCTTTACAACAGTGACTGCACTTCAGAGGTACTTCATTGATTGTAAGGTACTTGAGGTTAACCTGAGATGGTAAAAGGCACTACCTAAATGCAAATCTTCCTCTTGGGATGATGTCTTTGCCAGCGGTCTTTCAAGAAGTCCTCCTTTCAGTAATTTCAACAGTTACAGGTGCATATTTGTATGCTCCCACAGGAACGAGTTCAGGCCCTGGACAGCAGACATCAAGCCGACGAAGATTGTCAAAGCAAAGCAGCTGTACCACCCACCAGAGACCAAGGTTGCCCATGAAACCAGTTACAACACCACCTTCAGGGGTCAGTTCAGCAAGCGGGCAGAAATCATCAGACCGGGGACAGCGGACAGCAAGGTGTCTGAGCGCAGGAAAATGCGCAGCCTCTACAGCGAAGCCTACAAGGAACATGCCAAGGTAAGACAGAGATCCCACAGCCTCACCTTACTCTTCCAATACTGTTACTAGAATGTGGAAGGGTCGTCAAGGCAACATCAAGGAACGTCATCATAAATCAGTCAATATTTTAATTCAGAGGGATATTTTCTCAATTTGAGTTTAATTCTCCATCTGCACCTCAGGAAGGAAAGATTTGTCTTGGCGGGAGCGCAGTGCATATTCGAGAGAATGATACTTGAGCTTAGAGGGTTTAATTATGAGGATAGGTTGCATAGACTAGGTTTGTATTCCCTTGAGTTTAGATGGTTCAAGGGTGATCTAATTGAGGTGTTTAAAATGATAAAGGAATTCGAAAGGGTAGATATAGACAAACTCTGGTCAGTGAGTCCAGAACAAGAAGTTGTAATCTTGATATTAGAGCCAGGCTATTCAGAAGTGAAATTAGGGAGCACTTTTTCACACAAAGGGTGGTAGAAATCTGGAACTCTCTCCCCCAAAAGGCAGTGGATGCAGGGGAACAATTGGAGCTTTCAAAAATGAGATCAAAAGACTTTTATAATGTAAGGGTACCAAGGGAAATGGATCAAAGGCAGGTAAATGGAGTTGAGATACGGATCTGTTATGATCTAATTGAATGGTGGAACAGGTTCAAGGGGCTGAATCGCCTCCTCCTGTTCCTGTATAAATCCCTTCGCCTCTCTCCCCTTTTAACATCTAAAAAGCCATCTCATTGACTAAGCATTTATTCACCCCTACCTTTCTTCAGCTCACTGTCTGTGCTCCTAATGCCTCGTTGGAGCACCTGAACATGTTTTCTCTACTTTAAAAAGGTGCAATGTAAAGGCAGGTTATTGTTGTACTGCAACACACATATAGGGCTGAATTTAACGACCATAGTGGTGGCCCCATCCACCGGCTAGAAAGCTGGGGCAATGCCGCTGCGGCCATTTTTGGAAGCTCCGGCATGATAGCGTTGCCATCAGGCAGTTAACTGCCTGGCTTTGGGGCTTCTGTCCCTTTAAGGGCTGAGGTCCTACCTTCAGGGGCTGCCAGCCAATTGAATGGTCGGCAGTTCTTCAGCCCCAGCAGTGCCACCAGGAGCGGTGACCACTGCTGGGACTGCAGCCGGCCAGGATCAACCAGCATGGAGGAGGCCCCAGAATGAAGGTAGGTTTGTGGGGCTTACCGGGGCCAGTCAGGCAGGCCCCAGTGAGGATTGGTTGGGCCTTTGTTGAGGGAACAAAGGTGGCCCTTGCCACCAGGGGCTCTCCGTGGGCCACAGAGTACCCAATCAGGAGGGGCTCCCCAACCCAAGCCCGCAAGGAAGCCACTTGCTTTGACTGGGCAATCTCCCCACATAGCAGCAATAGGATGAGGCCTTTAAGTAGCCATTAACTTGCCACTTAAGGGCTTCAATTGACCTCCGGACAGGAAGACCATCCTCAACCTTCCCGGCCACTGACTGAATCGGGAGGAGTAGGGAAGGCGACGGATACTCCACACCCCCTTGCCTTCCCTCCCGATTCTATGGCTGGAACCCCCCACCTCCCAGTCAGTTCCCAAAAGCGGGATTAAATTCCGCCCATGTCCACATACATTCACAAGCGCACCGGAACGCATGAATATTCTCTCTCACAATACTGTAAGAAGAGAAATGCTATCTCTAACTTTTGGAAAGCCTGAAGAAGTTGTTCTCCTTCGAGCAGAGAAGGTTAACGGGCGATTTAATAAATGTGTACAAAATTATGAAGATTTTTAATAGCGTACATAGGTTTTTTTTATTTCGTTAATGGGATGTGGGTGTCACTGACAAGGCCAGCATTTGTTGCCCATCCCTAATTGTCCTGGACAACTAAGTGGCTTGCTAGGCCATTTCAGAGGGCAGTTAAGAATCGACCACATTGCTGTGGGTCTGGAGTCACGTGTAGGCCAGACCAGGTAAGAGACGGCAGATTCCATTCGTGAACCAAATGGGTTTGTATGACAATTGATGATAGTCTCGGTAATGGTGCCTTAAAGCTAACTTTCAATTCCAGATTTTTATTAATTAATGGAATTTAAATTCCACCAGCTGCCATGTTAGGATTTAAACACATGCCCCCAGGGCATGGACCTGGGCCTCTGAATTACTAGTTCAGTGACATTACCTCTACGCCACCATCACTGGCAGCTGCTAACCACAGGTCACTGACGTCAGATAACTGGCAAAAGAACCAGAGGGGAGATGGAAAGAAATCATTTTTATGCAGTGAGCTGTTGTGATCTGGAACACGTTGCCTGAAAGGACGGTGGAAGCAGATTCAACAGTAACTTTCAAAAGGGAATTATGTGGTATTTTTAAATACTTTAAATATACAAGGATAAATAATTAAACGGAAATATTTGCAGGGCCATGGGGGGGGGGGGGGTGGGGGGCGGGGGGGTAGTGCAAGGAGTGGTGGAACTAATTGGATAGCTCTTTCAAAGAGATGGCACAGACACGATGGGCCGAATGGCCTCCTTAGGTGCTGAATGATTCTACCTTCAGATGTATGTGGCATATGTGAGTAAATCGATCTTTTCCTTTCCACCCTCCACCACCAACAAACCCCCCTCCACCCCCACCCCACCTCATTTCTTCTCTTCAGCCAGATAAGCCAAGCAGCCAGAGTACGAAACCAAAAAAACCACCAAGCCATAAAGCGCCCAAAAAGGCCAAAGAGAAACAAGTCACGTCGGGACGGGCAGTGAAGAAAAAGATGGCGGACAGTGTCCCTGCCCCCAAGCCTGAAGAAGGAGCAAAGAGCGAGGAGATCAACAACAAACTAGCTGAGGCTAAAGAGTGATGTTACCACACTTTTGTAACTGGGACCACTGGAGACCGATCAGACTCTTCCTCATCAGACAGTGCACTGCTAAGGCATACACAGATCATAGGCCATGCCTCAGTCAGTTCAGCAGCCCTTCAGAACTACAGGGGCTGATTCACCACGATAATCCGTTCACCTGCTTGCTATGTACAACTTACAGGATCCCCAACAGCCCTCTCAATAGCCCAGTAACTGAGCACAGCTTATGTATCTCTGAATCCTGTATTGATGTATCTGGAAACAGTGCACCGACATTATCAATGGCACCAATGGATTCGTAACTAGCATCACCAATCCCTGCCACTGTGGGAATAAATGCAGCAGCAATAATTGGCAATCAATCTTACAAGATAACATCAAATTTCCAAGAAGTGGTTTCAAGGTATTAATCTCTTCTCATGGGTCCAGCTATAAACTACTTGAACTCCCGTTCCTATAGTGTGCAGGGTCATCAGAACTGATCATTTAGATTCTACACATAAACCATCTGAACCTCTCAGTTAGATTCCATCATGTAACTCAGTCCTGGTTAGCTGTTATTCTTTATATAAACCACCTGAATCATTCAATTAGATTCCAGCCTGTAACTCAGCCCTGTCATTATTCTCTACTTCCTACATACCACATTCTAAAGATTAATCACTTCACAGTTGAGCCTCTAGTTACAGTTTGTCACAGGTATTATAATGGAAAAACTGCCCTCATTCAAATCCCTAGATTCCCCCTCCTCCCATCCTTATCACAGCCTAACAAACACAAAGGTCCATTTGTCTGCCTGGTCAGCCAATGGCAGTAAAATGGACAGGGACCAACAAACGAGAGATGGGAATGTCGTCAGGTATTTTTTCCTAACAGAAATTCATTCTGGCCCTGATCTCATACTGTCCTAGTTTCCATCTCACTCCTATATTGCCTCTGCCTGGTCCCCATAAGAGACCTTACTGACCATTGTCTGGAGACGGTGCACATTCTCCGGTTTATATCATCCTCATAGGTTGTGTTAGATGTTCACACACACACATGCACGCTTATCCATGTACAAGCCTGCGTGTGTGAGACGCACATATGACATGCACACAAATATCTGCACTGAACATACGTACACCAATGTGAACATGTAAGCACGTGTGCACATGCACACTTTATCACCTGCCTCTCTACTTCAGTAAAACTCCCTGTAACCACGGCAATGAGCAAAAGCACTGTAAGCTCCTCCTGATGGTTTCCAATATGATGGGAAGATTCTCCTCGATGTCACATGGCCCAGACCCTGTTGCAGACACACCAATAATTTTCCATTGATTGTGTTGGGAACACCACACTTGGTGCTATTTCATTCATGTTGTGGCAATGGGAATGATCAATTAATGTAAGTGTAAAACTCCCGATTGTGACGTGCTTTGTGACCTTTGCTTGCAGTTATTTACCAATAAAAGCAAATTGCGAACACTTTCAATGTGTTCTCTCTTGCTCTTTTTCTGTGTCTCACTCTGTGTCTTTCTCTTACTTTCTGCTTTTCTTTCTATTGTGTTTCTCTGTCTGTCTCTGTCTCTCACTTTCTGTACCTCGGAATGAAGTAACAGAAAACACTGGTCTGCTATCACGTCGCACATATGCTGTCAGGTTGGGACTAACTTAATTGAAGAGCTGAATAGTGACAGAATGTGAGGAGAGCCACTCAAATAGAGCAACTTAATCACTGCTCCTCTCTCACTGCCTCCAAAACTGCAACCTTCTGGTCCCTCTGCTTCTTAATTACTGATAAGAGGCAGCACAGACAGTAGGACGAGTAATAATCAAGTATCCACAGGATGCTCTATGTTGCGTCTATCCTAGGCTGACAGCCCAGTGCGGTACTGGGGGAGTGCTGCACTGTTGGAGGTGCTGTCTTTCAGATGAAACTTAAAACTGATGCCTCCCCCTCTGCCCTCTCAGTGAACATAAATCATCCCACAGCCACCTTTTCAACAAAAAGCAGGGGCGTTCTCCTCGCTATCCGGGCTGTCCAATATTTATCCCTCAAACAGCATCAATAAGAACTAATTATTTGCTCATTGTCACATTGCCCTTTGTGGGATCTTGTGTACAAATTGTGTTTCCTACACTGCAACAGTGATTACACTTCAAAAGTACTTCATTGGCTGTAAAGTGTTTCGAGGTGTCCTGAAGTTGTGAAAGCTGCTATATAAATGAAAAGTTTTCTTTTTTTTAATCTTGTATTATGTTGGACGAGAGCAGCCCCACCTAACAACACAACCAGTCAGTATTACATTCAGGAAAGTAATCAGATCAGAATGTGTTAAGCCCTCTAAAGCCCCTTATGTTATTCAGATTTTAAAAATCCCTTTATTTATTTATTTTATTTAGAGATACAGAACTGAAACAGGCCCCATGGAGGCTGTGCCGACCATCAACCGCCCATTTATACTAATCCTACACTAATCCCATATTACTACCACATCCCCACCTTACCTCAATTCCTCTACCACCTACCTACACTAGGGGCAATTTATAATGGCCAATTTACCTATCAACCTGCAAGTCTTTGGCATGTGGGAGGAAACCGGAGCACCCAGAGGAAACCCACGCGGTCACAGGGAGAAATTGCAAACTCCACACAGGCAGTACCCAGAATCGAACCCGGGTCGCTGGAGCTGTGAGGCTGCGGTGCTAACCACTGCGCCACCCTATGCCTGCTGAAAGGAACGCTCATTGTCTCTCAATGCAGTCAGTCCAAAACAATTCAACATCTCCCAGTTACTAGAACAATCACTTGGCATAAGTTCGTAGAATCGTGCAGCACAAAAGGAGACCATTCAGCTCTTGTGCTGGGAAACTCTCCCAGGAACACCCTGTTAAAGCACGGGGGTGTGGAGGTGGGGGTGTGGAGGGGGGGTGGGGGCAGGGGTGGTTGGCAGTGACAGAAGACTTGTCTGAGAAATGGTTTGGGCAGGGAGAGAATGGTGCTAATGCAGAGGAAGATCTCAGTGTGGCTGGGGACTTTGAGTAAACCTCTTACTTAAAACATGATTTCCCAGCTTGAAATAAGGAGATTACAAATTGTTTGTACAGCGAAATGCACTTGATTACAGACAGGGTGTTAACGGGTGTGACAACAGGAAACGAAGCACTGAGACTTAATATAACAACCCAACAATACCTTGGCTGAGATCAACAACATCATCAACCCAGCAACAACAGAACAAACCTACGACTTCCTCATGAATGTGGTATAGTGCTATAGTGAAGGATTGCTTCTTCCTCTGCTTCAACAACAACAACTTGTGTTCAAATAGCACCTTTAATATTGTAAAACGGCCCAAGGGGCTTCACAGGAGTGTTATCAGACAAAATTTGACACTGAGCCACATGTTATGTTAGGACAGGGGTCCAGGTGGTCAAAGAAGTAAGTTTTAAGAAGCGTCTTAAAGGAGGTAAAAGAGGTAGAGAGGCAGAGAGGTTTAGGGAGGGCTTTCCGGAGCTTAGGGCCCAGGCAGCTAAAGACACGGCCACCAATGGTGAGCCAAAGGAAATAAGATGGTGTGCAAGAGGAACACAGAGTTCCTGGAGGGTTGTAGGGTTGTAGAAGAGTACAGAGATTGGGGGGGTGGGGTGCAGGCATGAAGGAATTTGAATGCAACAATGAGGATTAAAGGAGGAGAGAGAAGTGGCGAGGCGGAGAGGTTTAGGGAAGAAATTCCAGATCTTACGGAATAGACAGCTGGGATCATATTCCTTAAGGGACACAAGCAGTAAATGCAATATGAAGGGGTTCTCCTTCATGATAGGTGGGGGATCAGTTATCGCTGTGCAAGTTAAGCCCCTTTGGTCTGTTCAGTCTCCAGTAAGCACCAATGCTTCAAACTCTTTGGATAGGAAGGATTAATGATCGAGTGGTGTTGTCATAGAGATGAGAAGCAATCAATCGGATCTGTAGTGAGGTGATCAATGCTGTGATGTTACTCCAGAAGGACAATTAGCAGCTGAATCAAACATATAAAGTATAAACATTGAAGCCCAGTGAGCATACGAACATACGAATTAGGAGCAGAAGTAGGCCATTCGGCCCATCAAGCCTGCTCCGCCATTCAATAGGATCATGGCTGAGCTGTTTGTGTTTTGAATTCAACGCTCCCATCTACCCCCGATAACCCTTGATTCTCTTGCGTAACAAGAATCTATCTACCTCCGCCTTAAAAATATTCTATGACCCTGCCTCCACCACCTTCTGCAGCAGAGAGTTCCAAAGTCGCACAACCCCCGAGAGAAAAAATTATCCTCATCTCTGTCCTAAAAGGATGACCTCTAATTTTAAAACAGTGCCCCCTAGTTCTGGACTCACCCACAAGAGGAAACATCCTCTCCACACCCACCTTGTCAAGACTGGTCAGGATCTTATAAACTTCAATCAAGTCTCCCCTCACTCTTCTAAATTCCAGTGAAAACAAGCCCAGTTTGTCCAACCTTTCCTCATAAGACAAACCACTCATGCCAGGTATCAATCTAGTAAACCTCCTCTGAACCACCATCAACACATTTACATCCTTCCTTAAATCTTCGTTGGCCTCCTTATCTCAAGAAACAATGGGTAAGCATCTGGAGGTGGTCAGTGGTTTGTGAAGCAGCGCCTGGAGTGGCTATAAAGGCCAATTCGAGAGTGACAGACTCTTCCACAGGCTCTGCAGATAAAATTGGTTGTCGGGGCTGTTACACAGTTGGCTCTCCCCTTGCGCTTTTGTCTTTTTTCCTGCCAACTGCTAAGTCTCTTCGACTCGCCACTCTTTAGCCCCGCCTTTATGGCTGCCCGCCAGCTCTGGCGATCACTGGCAACTGACTCCCACCACTTGTGGTCAATGTCACAGGGCTTCATGTCGCATTTGCAGACGTCTAAAGCAGAGACATGGTCGGCTGGTGGGTCTGAAAGCAGTGACAAGCTCGCTGTACAATGCAACCTTGGGGATCCTGCCATCTTCCATGCAGCTCACATGGCCAAGCCATCTCAAGCACTGCTGGCTCAGTAGGGTGTATATGCTGGGGATGTTGGCCGCCTAGAGGACTTCTGTGTTGGAGATACAGTCCTGCCACCTGATGCCAAGGATTCTCCAGAGGCAGCAA